>NW_027666378.1:0-85000 GCF_963455335.1 Martes martes | reverse complement strand
TTCCCTCCGAGCGAGAAGCCTGGAGCCGAGCGGCCTTGGGCGTGCAGGCCTCTCTGGCCGAGAGCGAGAGAGTGGGCGCGGCGGGTGGAGGCGGAAGCCCAGGGAAGGCTGCCTGCAGGGCCTGGGGTCGGGGGCCGACCGAGATGTCGGCCCCTTCTCTCGGCCTCACCGTAGCCCCGCAGAAGGGCTGCGAAAGCGGCTACTTCTGCGACGGTGAAGCGCCACATGGAGCAGGACAAACGGCCTAGTTGGGAGGGCGCGGGAGAACGTCAGACAGCAGCCTCGTTTCCCTCAGCTGCAGAGAGCCTTCGGACGACCCAGCGGAGCAAGCGTTCGGAAAGCCCCGGGCTGCACAGCCGGCTCGCGGAGAGAGCCGAACGGCCGCGCCGGCCTCCCACCAGCCTCTCTGGGGTGGCTCTGAGCAGGGAGCCCTGCCCGAAGCGGGCGGTGGAAGCGCAGAGCTCCTGCCAAGGGAGAGCGTCAGGACGAGGCAGTGGCCCAGCAAGCCCCACTCCGTCCCGTGAAGAGAGAAGCGCTTGTGGCCCCTAGGAGCTCAGAGCAAGGCCAGACCCTCAGCTCCTTCTGCGCGCGTCACGGAGCGGTCCCTGTCAGCTCCCCCTTCCCCTCAGTCCCAGAACCTTCCCTCAGACACAGTGCAGGACGCCCACGCTCTGCCGGCTCGGGCCTCCACCCCGGGGACGTGTGGGTGCCGCCTGCGCCTCCGGTCCGGCGGCGGGCTTCAGGGAGTCAGGCACTTTGGAAGCATGGGCCGGGCACGAGAGCGAGACAGCGGGGCCCTGAATTCACAGCAACACCGTGCTCCGGGGAGAACGACGTCCGGGGAAAGACGAGTGCGGAGAGAGAAGCACGCAGGAGAGTGGAAGCGTCCCGCTTCGGGAAGCCGGAGCGCCCGGGCCGTGGGGCCGCGCTCTCCCAGGGTAGCGCTCCGAAGCGGAGGTGGGAAGCTGTTGGCTGCCTCGGCCTCTGTGGCATGGCCCGCGTTCTGGTCCCCTGGAGCTCCCTGGGAGAAACAAGAGAGGGGGGCATGCCAACAGCACCACCCCGCACTCGTCGCTCCACGGAGAAGCATGCCTTCGGAAAGCTGAGCCTGGAAAGCTCGAGTGAGCACCACAGCCTTCCCTCCGAGCGAGAAGCCTGGAGCCGAGCGGCCTTGGGCGTGCAGGCCTCTCTGGCCGAGAGCGAGAGAGTGGGCGCGGCGGGTGGAGGCGGAAGCCCAGGGAAGGCTGCCTGCAGGGCCTGGGGTCGGGGGCCGACCGAGATGTCGGCCCCTTCTATCGGCCTCACCGTAGCCCCGCAGAAGGGCTGCGAAAGCGGCTACTGCTGCGACGGTGAAGCGCCACATGGAGCAGGACAAACGGCCTAGTTGGGAGGGCGCGGGAGAACGTCAGACAGCAGCCTCGTTTCCCTCAGGTGCAGAGAGCCTTCGGACGACCCAGCGGAGCAAGCGTTCGGAAAGCCCCGGGGTGCACAGCCGGCTCGCGGAGATAGCCGAACGGCCGCGCCGGTCTCCCACCAGCCTCTCTGGGCTGGCTCTGAGCAGTGAGCCCTGCCCGAAGCGGGCGGTGGAAGCGCAGAGCTCCTGCCAAGGGAGAGCGTCAGGACGAGGCAGTGGCCCAGCAAGCCCCACTCCGTCCCGTGAAGAGAGAAGCGCTTGTGGCCCCTAGGAGCACAGAGCAAGGGCCAGACCCTCAGCTCCTTCTGCGCGCGTCACGGAGCGGTCCCTGTCAGCTCCCCCTTCCCCTCAGTCCCAGAGCCTTCCCTCAGACGCAGTGGAGGACGCCCACGCTCTGCCGGCTCGGGCCTCCACCCCGGGGACGTGTGGGTGCCGCCCGCGCCTCCGGTCCGGCGGCGGGCTTCAGGGAGTCAGGCACTTTGGAAGCATGGGCCGGGCACGAGAGCGAGACAGCGGGGCCCTGAATTCACAGCAACACCGTGCTCCGGGGAGAACGACGTCCGGGGAAAGACGAGTGCGGAGAGAGAAGCACGCAGGAGAGTGGAAGCGTCCCGCTTCGGGAGGCCGGAGCGCCCGGGCCGTGGGGCCGGGCTCTCCCGGGGCAGCGCTCCGAAGCGGAGGTGGGAAGCTGGTGGCTGCCTCGGCCTCTGTGGCATGGCCCGCGTTCCGGCCCCCTGGAGCTCCCTGGGAGAAACAAGAGAGGGGGGCATGCCAACAGCACCACCCCGCACTCGTCGCTCCACGGAGAAGCATGCCTTCGGAAAGCTGAGCCTGGAAAGCTCGAGTGAGCACCACAGCCTTCCCTCCGAGCGAGAAGCCTGGAGCCGAGCGGCCTTGGGCGTGCAGGCCTCTCTGGCCGAGAGCGAGAGAGTGGGCGCGGCGGGTGGAGGCGGAAGCCCGGGGAAGGCTGCCTGCAGGGCCTGGGGTCGGGGGCCGACCGAGATGTCGGCCCCTTCTCTCGGCCTCACCGTAGCCCCGCAGAAGGGCTGCGAAAGCGGCTCCTGCTGCGACGGTGAAGCGCCACATGGAGCAGGACAAACGGCCTAATTCGGAGGGCGCGGGAGAACGTCTGACAGCAGCCTCGTTTCCCTCAGCTGCAGAGAGCCTTCGGACGACCCCAGCGGAGCAAGCGTTCGGAAAGCCCCGGGCTGCACAGCCGGCTCGCGGAGAGAGCCGAACGGCCGCGCCGGCCTCCCACCAGCCTCTCTGGGGTGGCTCTGAGCAGGGAGCCCTGCCCGAAGCGGGCGGTGGAAGCGCAGAGCTCCTGCCAAGGGAGAGCGTCAGGACGAGGCAGTGGCCCAGCAAGCCCCACTCCGTCCCGGGAAGAGAGAAGCGCTTGTGGCCCCTAGGAGCACAGAGCAAGGGCCAGACCCTCAGCTCCTTCTGCGCGCGTCACGGAGCGGTCCCTGTCAGCTCCCCCTTCCCCTCAGTCCCAGAGCCTTCCCTCAGACGCAGTGGAGGACGCCCACGCTCTGCCGGCTCGGGCCTCCACCCCGGGGACGTGTGGGTGCCGCCCGCGCATCCGGTCCGGCGGCGGGCTTCAGGGAGTCAGGCACTTTGGAAGCATGGGCCGGGCACGAGAGCGAGACAGCGGGGCCCTGAATTCACAGCAACACCGAGCTCCGGGGAGAACGACGTCCGGGGAAAGACGAGTGCGGAGAGAGAAGCACGCAGGAGAGTGGAAGCGTCCCGCTTCGGGAGGCCGGAGCGCCCGGGCCGTGGGGCCGGGCTCTCCCGGGGCAGCGCTCCGAAGCGGAGGTGGGAAGCTGGTGGCTGCCTCGGCCTCTGTGGCATGGCCCGCGTTCCGGCCCCCTGGAGCTCCCTGGGAGAAACAAGAGAGGGGGGCATGCCAACAGCACCACCCCGCACTCGTCGCTCCACGGAGAAGCATGCCTTCGGAAAGCTGAGCCTGGAAAGCTCGAGTGAGCACCACAGCCTTCCCTCCGAGCGAGAAGCCTGGAGCCGAGCGGCCTTGGGCGTGCAGGCCTCTCTGGCCGAGAGCGAGAGAGTGGGCGCGGCGGGTGGAGGCGGAAGCCCAGGGAAGGCTGCCTGCAGGGCCTGGGGTCGGGGGCCGACCGAGATGTCGGCCCCTTCTCTCGGCCTCACCGTAGCCCCGCAGAAGGGCTGCGAAAGCGGCTCCTGCTGCGACGGTGAAGCGCCGCATGGAGCAGGACAAACGGCCTAGTTCGTAGGGCGCGGGAGAACGTCTGACAGCAGCCTCGTTTCCCTCAGCTGCAGAGAGCCTTCGGACGACCCCAGCGGAGCAAGCGTTCGGAAAGCCCCGGGCTGCACAGCCGGCTCGCGGAGAGAGCCGAACGGCCGCGCCGGCCTTCCGCCAGCCTCTCTGGGGTGGCTCTGAGCAGGGAGCCCTGCCCGAGGCGGGCGGTGGAAGCGCAGAGCTCCTGCCAAGGGAGAGCGTCAGGACGAGGCAGTGGCCCAGCAAGCCCCACTCCGTCCCGTGAAGAGAGAAGCGCTTGTGGCCCCTAGGAGCACAGAGCAAGGGCCAGACCCTCAGCTCCTTCTGCGCGCGTCACGGAGCGGTCCCTGTCAGCTCCCCCTTCCCCTCAGTCCCAGAGCCTTCCCTCAGACGCAGTGGAGGACGCCCACGCTCTGCCGGCTCGGGCCTCCACCCCGGGGACGTGTGGGTGCCGCCCGCGCCTCCGGTCCGGCGGCGGGCTTCAGGGAGTCAGGCACTTTGGAAGCATGGGCCGGGCACGAGAGCGAGACAGCGGGGCCCTGAATTCACAGCAACACCGTGCTCCGGGGAGAACGACGTCCGGGGAAAGACGAGTGCGGAGAGAGAAGCACGCAGGAGAGTGGAAGCGTCCCGCTTCGGGAGGCCGGAGCGCCCGGGCCGTGGGGCCGGGCTCTCCCAGGGTAGCGCTCCGAAGCGGAGGTGGGAAGCTGTTGGCTGCCTCGGCCTCTGTGGCATGGCCCGCGTTCCGGTCCCCTGGAGCTCCCTGGGAGAAACAAGAGAGGGGGGCATGCCAACAGCACCACCCCGCACTCGTCGCTCCACGGAGAAGCATGCCTTCGGAAAGCTGAGCCTGGAAAGCTCGAGTGAGCACCACAGCCTTCCCTCCGAGCGAGAAGCCTGGAGCCGAGCGGCCTTGGGCGTGCAGGCCTCTCTGGCCGAGAGCGAGAGAGTGGGCGCGGCGGGTGGAGGCGGAAGCCCAGGGAAGGCTGCCTGCAGGGCCTGGGGTCGGGGGCCGACCGAGATGTCGGCCCCTTCACTCGGCCTCACCGTAGCCCCGCAGAAGGGCTGCGAAAGCGGCTCCTGCTGCCACGGTGAAGCGCCACATGGAGCAGGACAAACGGCCTAGTTCGGAGGGCGCGGGAGAACGTCTGACAGCAGCCTCGTTTCCCTCAGGTGCAGAGAGCCTTCGGACGACCCAGCGGAGCAAGCGTTCGGAAAGCCCCGGGCTGCACAGCCGGCTCGCGGAGAGAGACGAACGGCCGCGCCGGCCTCCCACCAGCCTCTCTGGGGTGGCTCTGAGCAGGAAGCCCTGCCCGAAGCGGTCGGTCGAAGCGCAGACCTCCTGTCAAGGGAGAGTGTCAGGAGGAGGCAGTGGCCCAGCAAGCCCCACTCCGTCCCGTGAAGAGAGAAGCGCTTGTGGCCCCTAGGAGCACAGAGCAAGGGCCAGACCCTCAGCTCCTTCTGCGCGCGTCACGGAGCGGTCCCTGTCAGCTCCCCCTTCCCCTCAGTCCCAGAGCCTTCCCTCAGACGCAGTGGAGGACGCCCACGCTCTGCCGGCTCGGGCCTCCACCCCGGGGACGTGTGGGTGCCGCCCGCGCCTCCGGTCCGGCGGCGGGCTTCAGGGAGTCAGGCACTTTGGAAGCATGGGCCGGGCACGAGAGCGAGACAGCAGGGCCCTGAATTCACAGCAACACCGTGCTCCGGGGAGAACGACGTCCGGGGAAAGACGAGTGCGGAGAGAGAAGCACGCAGGAGAGTGGAAGCGTCCCGCTTCGGGAGGCCGGAGCGCCCGGGCCGTGGGGCCGGGCTCTCCCGGGGCAGCGCTCCGAAGCGGAGGTGGGAAGCTGGTGGCTGCCTCGGCCTCTGTGGCATGGCCCGCGTTCCGGCCCCCTGGAGCTCCCTGGGAGAAACAAGAGAGGGGGGCATGCCAACAGCACCACCCCGCACTCGTCGCTCCACGGAGAAGCATGCCTTCGGAAAGCTGAGCCTGGAAAGCTCGAGTGAGCACCACAGCCTTCCCTCCGAGCGAGAAGCCTGGAGCCGAGCGGCCTTGGGCGTGCAGGCCTCTCTGGCCGAGAGCGAGAGAGTGGGCGCGGCGGGTGGAGGCGGAAGCCCAGGGAAGGCTGCCTGCAGGGCCTGGGGTCGGTGGCCGACCGAGATGTCGGCCCCTTCTCTCGGCCTCACCGTAGCCCCGCAGAAGGGCTGCGAAAGCGGCTCCTGCTGCGACGGTGAAGCGCCACATGGAGCAGGACAAACGGCCTAGTTCGGAGGGCGCGGGAGAACGTCTGACAGCAGCCTCGTTTCCCTCAGCTGCAGAGAGCCTTCGGACGACCCCAGCGGAGCAAGCGTTCGGAAAGCCCCGGGCTGCACAGCCGGCTCAAGGAGAGAGCCGAACGGCTGCGCCGGCCTCCCACCAGCCTCTCTGGGGTGGCTCTGAGCAGGGAGCCCTGCCCGAAGCGGGCGGTGGAAGCGCAGAGCTCCTGCCAAGGGAGAGCGTCAGGACGAGGCAGTGGCCCAGCAAGCCCCACTCCGTCCCGTGAAGAGAGAAGCGCTTGTGGCCCCTACGAGCACAGAGCAAGGGCCAGACCCTCAGCTCCTTCTGCGCGCGTCACGGAGCGGTCCCTGTCAGCTCCCCCTTCCCCTCAGTCCCAGAGCCTTCCCTCAGACGCAGTGGAGGACGCCCACGCTCTGCCGGCTCGGGCCTCCACCCCGGGGACGTGTGGGTGCCGCCCGCGCCTCCGGTCCGGCGGTGGGCTTCAGGGAGTCAGGCACTTTGGAAGCATGGGCCGGGCACGAGAGCGAGACAGCGGGGCCCTGAATTCACAGCAACACCGTGCTCCGGGGAGAACGACGTCCGGGGAAAGACGAGTGCGGAGAGAGAAGCACGCAGGAGAGTGGAAGCGTCCCGCTTCGGGAGGCCGGAGCGCCCGGGCCGTGGGGCCGGGCTCTCCAGGGGCAGCGCTCCGAAGCGGAGGTGGGAAGCTGGTGGCTGCCTCGGCCTCTGTGGCATGGCCCGCGTTCCGGCCCCCTGGAGCTCCCTGGGAGAAACAAGAGAGGGGGGCATGCCAACAGCACCACCCCGCACTCGTCGCTCCACGGAGAAGCATGCCTTAGGAAAGCTGAGCCTGGAAAGCTCGAGTGAGCACCACAGCCTTCCCTCCGAGCGAGAAGCCTGGAGCAGAGCGGCCTTGGGCGTGCAGGCCTCTCTGGTCGAGAGCGAGAGAGTGGGCGCGGCGGGTGGAGGCGGAAGCCCGGGGAAGGCTGCCTGCAGGGCCTGGGGTCGGGGGCCGACCGAGATGTCGGCCCCTTCTCTCGGCCTCACCGTAGCCCCGCAGAAGGGCTGCGAAAGCGGCTCCTGCTGCGACGGTGAAGCGCCACATGGAGCAGGACAAACGGCCTAGTTGGGAGGGCGCGGGAGAACGTCAGACAGCAGCCTTGTTTCCCTCAGCGGCAGAGAGCCTTCGGACGACCCCAGCGGAGCAAGCGTTCGGAAAGCCCCGGGCTGCACAGCCGGCTCGCGGAGAGAGCCGAACGGCCGCGTCGGCCTCCCACCAGCCTCTCTGGGGTGGCTCTGAGCAGGGAGCCCTGCCCGAAGCGGGCGGTGGAAGCGCAGAGCTCCTGCCAAGGGAGAGCGTCAGGACGAGGCAGTGGCCCAGCAAGCCCCACTCCGTCCCGTGAAGAGAGAAGCGCTTGTGGCCCCTAGGAGCTCAGAGCAAGGCCAGACCCTCAGCTCCTTCTGCGCGCGTCACGGAGCGGTCCCTGTCAGCTCCCCCTTCCCCTCAGTCCCAGAGCCTTCCCTCAGACGCAGTGGAGGACGCCCACGCTCTGCCGGCTCGGGCCTCCACCCCGGGGACGTGTGGGTGCCGCCCGCGCCTCCGGTCCGGCGGCGGGCTTCAGGGAGTCAGGCACTTTGGAAGCATGGGCCGGGCACGAGAGCGAGACAGCGGGGCCCTGAATTCACAGCAACACCGTGCTCCGGGGAGAACGACGTCCGGGGAAAGACGAGTGCGGAGAGAGAAGCACGCAGGAGAGTGGAAGCGTCCCGCTTCGGGAGGCCGGAGCGCCCGGGCCGTGGGGCCGGGCTCTCCCGGGGCAGCGCTCCGAAGCGGAGGTGGGAAGCTGTTGGCTGCCTCGGCCTCTGTGGCATGGCCCGCGTTCCGGTCCCCTGGAGCTCCCTGGGAGAAACAAGAGAGGGGGGCATGCCAACAGCACCACCCCGCACTCGTCGCTCCATGGAGAAGCATGCCTTCGGAAAGCTGAGCCTGGAAAGCTCGAGTGAGCACCACAGCCTTCCCTCCGAGCGAGAAGCCTGGAGCCGAGCGGCCTTGGGCGTGCAGGCCTCTCTGGCCGAGAGCGAGAGAGTGGGCGCGGCGGGTGGAGGCGGAAGCCCAGGGAAGGCTGCCTGCAGGGCCTGGGGTCGGTGGCCGACCGAGATGTCGGCCCCTTCTCTCGGCCTCACCGTAGCCCCGCAGAAGGGCTGCGAAAGCGGCTACTGCTGCGACGGTGAAGCGCCACATGGAGCAGGACAAACGGCCTAGTTGGGAGGGCACGGGAGAACGTCAGACAGCAGCCTCGTTTCCCTCAGGTGCAGAGAGCCTTCGGACGACCCAGCGGAGCAAGCGTTCGGAAAGCCCCGGGCTGCACAGCCGGCTCGCGGAGAGAGCCGAACGGCCGCGCCGGCCTCCCACCAGCCTCTCTGGGGTGGCTCTGAGCAGGGAGCCCTGCCCGAAGCGGGCGGTGGAAGCGCAGAGCTCCTGCCAAGGGAGAGCGTCAGGACGAGGCAGTGGCCCAGCAAGCCCCACTCCGTCCCGTGAAGAGAGAAGCGCTTGTGGCCCCTAGGAGCACAGAGCAAGGGCCAGACCCTCAGCTCCTTCTGCGCGCGTCACGGAGCGGTCCCTGTCAGCTCCCCCTTCCCCTCAGTCCCAGAGCCTTCCCTCAGACGCAGTGGAGGACGCCCACGCTCTGCCGGCTCGGGCCTCCACCCCGGGGACCTGTGGGTGCCGCCCGCGCCTCCGGTCCGGCGGCGGGCTTCAGGGAGTCAGGCACTTTGGAAGCATGGGCCGGGCACGAGAGCGAGACAGCGGGGCCCTGAATTCACAGCAACACCGTGCTCCGGGGAGAACGACGTCCGGGGAAAGACGAGTGCGGAGAGAGAAGCACGCAGGAGAGTGGAAGCGTCCCGCTTCGGGAGGCCGGAGCGCCCGGGCCGTGGGGCCGGGCTCTCCCAGGGCAGCGCTCCGAAGCGGACGTGGGAAGCTGTTGGCTGCCTCGGCCTCTGTGGCATGGCCCGCGTTCCGGTCCCCTGGAGCTCCCTGGGAGAAACAAGAGAGGGGGGCATGCCAACAACACCACCCCGCACTCGTCGCTCCACGGAGAAGCATGCCTTCGGAAAGCTGAGCCTGGAAAGCTCGAGTGAGCACCACAGCCTTCCCTCCGAGCGAGAAGCCTGGAGCCGAGCGGCCTTGGGCGTGCAGGCCTCTCTGGCCGAGAGCGAGAGAGTGGGCGCGGCGGGTGGAGGCGGAAGCCCAGGGAAGGCTGCCTGCAGGGCCTGGGGTCGGGGGCCGACCGAGATGTCGGCCCCTTCTCTCGGCCTCACCGTAGCCCCGCAGAAGGGCTGCGAAAGCGGCTACTTCTGCGACGGTGAAGCGCCACATGGAGCAGGACAAACGGCCTAGTTGGGAGGGCGCGGGAGAACGTCAGACAGCAGCCTCGTTTCCCTCAGCTGCAGAGAGCCTTCGGACGACCCAGCGGAGCAAGCGTTCGGAAAGCCCCGGGCTGCACAGCCGGCTCGCGGAGAGAGCCGAACGGCCGCGCTGGCCTCCCACCAGCCTCTCGGGGGTGGCTCTGAGCAGGGAGCCCTGCCCGAAGCGGGCGGTGGAAGCGCAGAGCTCCTGCAAAGGGAGAGCGTCAGGACGAGGCAGTGGCCCAGCAAGCCCCACTCCGTCCCGTGAAGAGAGAAGCGCTTGTGGCCCCTAGGAGCTCAGAGCAAGGCCAGACCCTCAGCTCCTTCTGCGCGCGTCACGGAGCGGTCCCTGTCAGCTCCCCCTTCCCCTCAGTCCCAGAACCTTCCCTCAGACACAGTGCAGGACGCCCACGCTCTGCCGGCTCGGGCCTCCACCCCGGGGACGTGTGGGTGCCGCCTGCGCCTCCGGTCCGGCGGCGGGCTTCTGGGAGTCAGGCACTTTGGAAGCATGGGCCGGGCACGAGAGCGAGACAGCGGGGCCCTGAATTCACAGCAACACCGTGCTCCGGGGAGAACGACGTCCGGGGAAAGACGAGTGCGGAGAGAGAAGCACGCAGGAGAGTGGAAGCGTCCCGCTTCGGGAAGCCGGAGCGCCCGGGCCGTGGGGCCGCGCTCTCCCAGGGTAGCGCTCCGAAGCGGAGGTGGGAAGCTGTTGGCTGCCTCGGCCTCTGTGGCATGGCCCGCGTTCTGGTCCCCTGGAGCTCCCTGGGAGAAACAAGAGAGGGGGGCATGCCAACAGCACCACCCCGCACTCGTCGCTCCACGGAGAAGCATGCCTTCGGAAAGCTGAGCCTGGAAAGCTCGAGTGAGCACCACAGCCTTCCCTCCGAGCGAGAAGCCTGGAGCCGAGCGGCCTTGGGCGTGCAGGCCTCTCTGGCCGAGAGCGAGAGAGTGGGCGCGGCGGGTGGAGGCGGAAGCCCAGGGAAGGCTGCCTGCAGGGCCTGGGGTCGGGGGCCGACCGAGATGTCGGCCCCTTCTCTCGGCCTCACCGTAGCCCCGCAGAAGGGCTGCGAAAGCGGCTACTGCTGCGACGGTGAAGCGCCACATGGAGCAGGACAAACGGCCTAGTTGGGAGGGCGCGGGAGAACGTCAGACAGCAGCCTCGTTTCCCTCAGGTGCAGAGAGCCTTCGGACGACCCAGCGGAGCAAGCGTTCGGAAAGCCCCGGGGTGCACAGCCGGCTCGCGGAGATAGCCGAACGGCCGCGCCGGTCTCCCACCAGCCTCTCTGGGCTGGCTCTGAGCAGTGAGCCCTGCCCGAAGCGGGCGGTGGAAGCGCAGAGCTCCTGCCAAGGGAGAGCGTCAGGACGAGGCAGTGGCCCAGCAAGCCCCACTCCGTCCCGTGAAGAGAGAAGCGCTTGTGGCCCCTAGGAGCACAGAGCAAGGGCCAGACCCTCAGCTCCTTCTGCGCGCGTCACGGAGCGGTCCCTGTCAGCTCCCCCTTCCCCTCAGTCCCAGAGCCTTCCCTCAGACGCAGTGGAGGACGCCCACGCTCTGCCGGCTCGGGCCTCCACCCCGGGGACGTGTGGGTGCCGCCCGCGCCTCCGGTCCGGCGGCGGGCTTCAGGGAGTCAGGCACTTTGGAAGCATGGGCCGGGCACGAGAGCGAGACAGCGGGGCCCTGAATTCACAGCAACACCGTGCTCCGGGGAGAACGACGTCCGGGGAAAGACGAGTGCGGAGAGAGAAGCACGCAGGAGAGTGGAAGCGTCCCGCTTCGGGAGGCCGGAGCGCCCGGGCCGTGGGGCCGGGCTCTCCCGGGGCAGCGCTCCGAAGCGGAGGTGGGAAGCTGGTGGCTGCCTCGGCCTCTGTGGCATGGCCCGCGTTCCGGCCCCCTGGAGCTCCCTGGGAGAAACAAGAGAGGGGGGCATGCCAACAGCACCACCCCGCACTCGTCGCTCCACGGAGAAGCATGCCTTCGGAAAGCTGAGCCTGGAAAGCTCGAGTGAGCACCACAGCCTTCCCTCCGAGCGAGAAGCCTGGAGCCGAGCGGCCTTGGGCGTGCAGGCCTCTCTGGCCGAGAGCGAGAGAGTGGGCGCGGCGGGTGGAGGCGGAAGCCCAGGGAAGGCTGCCTGCAGGGCCTGGGGTCGGGGGCCGACCGAGATGTCGGCCCCTTCTCTCGGCCTCACCGTAGCCCCGCAGAAGGGCTGCGAAAGCGGCTCCTGCTGCGACGGTGAAGCGCCACATGGAGCAGGACAAACGGCCTAATTCGGAGGGCGCGGGAGAACGTCTGACAGCAGCCTCGTTTCCCTCAGCTGCAGAGAGCCTTCGGACGACCCCAGCGGAGCAAGCGTTCGGAAAGCCCCGGGCTGCACAGCCGGCTCGCGGAGAGAGCCGAACGGCCGCGCCGGCCTCCCACCAGCCTCTCTGGGGTGGCTCTGAGCAGGGAGCCCTGCCCGAAGCGGGCGGTGGAAGCGCAGAGCTCCTGCCAAGGGAGAGCGTCAGGACGAGGCAGTGGCCCAGCAAGCCCCACTCCGTCCCGGGAAGAGAGAAGCGCTTGTGGCCCCTAGGAGCACAGAGCAAGGGCCAGACCCTCAGCTCCTTCTGCGCGCGTCACGGAGCGGTCCCTGTCAGCTCCCCCTTCCCCTCAGTCCCAGAGCCTTCCCTCAGACGCAGTGGAGGACGCCCACGCTCTGCCGGCTCGGGCCTCCACCCCGGGGACGTGTGAGTGCCGCCCGCGCCTCCGGTCCGGCGGCGGGCTTCAGGGAGTCAGGCACTTTGGAAGCATGGGCCGGGCACGAGAGCGAGACAGCGGGGCCCTGAATTCACAGCAACACCGAGCTCCGGGGAGAACGACGTCCGGGGAAAGACGAGTGCGGAGAGAGAAGCACGCAGGAGAGTGGAAGCGTCCCGCTTCGGGAGGCCGGAGCGCCCGGGCCGTGGGGCCGGGCTCTCCCGGGGCAGCGCTCCGAAGCGGAGGTGGGAAGCTGGTGGCTGCCTCGGCCTCTGTGGCATGGCCCGCGTTCCGGCCCCCTGGAGCTCCCTGGGAGAAACAAGAGAGGGGGGCATGCCAACAGCACCACCCCGCACTCGTCGCTCCACGGAGAAGCATGCCTTAGGAAAGCTGAGCCTGGAAAGCTCGAGTGAGCACCACAGCCTTCCCTCCGAGCGAGAAGCCTGGAGCCGAGCGGCCTTGGGCGTGCAGGCCTCTCTGGCCGAGAGCGAGAGAGTGGGCGCGGCGGGTGGAGGCGGAAGCCCAGGGAAGGCTGCCTGCAGGGCCTGGGGTCGGGGGCCGACCGAGATTTCGGCCCCTTCTCTCGGCCTCACCGTAGCCCCGCAGAAGGGCTGCGAAAGCGGCTCCTGCTGCGACGGTGAAGCGCCGCATGGAGCAGGACAAACGGCCTAGTTCGTAGGGCGCGGGAGAACGTCTGACAGCAGCCTCGTTTCCCTCAGCTGCAGAGAGCCTTCGGACGACCCCAGCGGAGCAAGCGTTCGGAAAGCCCCGGGCTGCACAGCCGGCTCGCGGAGAGAGCCGAACGGCCGCGCCGGCCTTCCGCCAGCCTCTCTGGGGTGGCTCTGAGCAGGGAGCCCTGCCCGAGGCGGGCGGTGGAAGCGCAGAGCTCCTGCCAAGGGAGAGCGTCAGGACGAGGCAGTGGCCCAGCAAGCCCCACTCCGTCCCGTGAAGAGAGAAGCGCTTGTGGCCCCTAGGAGCACAGAGCAAGGGCCAGACCCTCAGCTCCTTCTGCGCGCGTCACGGAGCGGTCCCTGTCAGCTCCCCCTTCCCCTCAGTCCCAGAGCCTTCCCTCAGACGCAGTGGAGGACGCCCACGCTCTGCCGGCTCGGGCCTCCACCCCGGGGACGTGTGGGTGCCGCCCGCGCCTCCGGTCCGGCGGCGGGCTTCAGGGAGTCAGGCACTTTGGAAGCATGGGCCGGGCACGAGAGCGAGACAGCGGGGCCCTGAATTCACAGCAACACCGTGCTCCGGGGAGAACGACGTCCGGGGAAAGACGAGTGCGGAGAGAGAAGCACGCAGGAGAGTGGAAGCGTCCCGCTTCGGGAGGCCGGAGCGCCCGGGCCGTGGGGCCGGGCTCTCCCAGGGTAGCGCTCCGAAGCGGAGGTGGGAAGCTGTTGGCTGCCTCGGCCTCTGTGGCATGGCCCGCGTTCCGGTCCCCTGGAGCTCCCTGGGAGAAACAAGAGAGGGGGGCATGCCAACAGCACCACCCCGCACTCGTCGCTCCACGGAGAAGCATGCCTTCGGAAAGCTGAGCCTGGAAAGCTCGAGTGAGCACCACAGCCTTCCCTCCGAGCGAGAAGCCTGGAGCCGAGCGGCCTTGGGCGTGCAGGCCTCTCTGGCCGAGAGCGAGAGAGTGGGCGCGGCGGGTGGAGGCGGAAGCCCAGGGAAGGCTGCCTGCAGGGCCTGGGGTCGGGGGCCGACCGAGATGTCGGCCCCTTCTCTCGGCCTCACCGTAGCCCCGCAGAAGGGCTGCGAAAGCGGCTCCTGCTGCCACGGTGAAGCGCCACATGGAGCAGGACAAACGGCCTAGTTCGGAGGGCGCGGGAGAACGTCTGACAGCAGCCTCGTTTCCCTCAGGTGCAGAGAGCCTTCGGACGACCCAGCGGAGCAAGCGTTCGGAAAGCCCCGGGCTGCACAGCCGGCTCGCGGAGAGAGCCGAACGGCCGCGCCGGCCTCCCACCAGCCTCTCTGGGGTGGCTCTGAGCAGGAAGCCCTGCCCGAAGCGGTCGGTGGAAGCGCAGACCTCCTGTCAAGGGAGAGTGTCAGGAGGAGGCAGTGGCCCAGCAAGCCCCACTCCGTCCCGTGAAGAGAGAAGCGCTTGTGGCCCCTAGGAGCACAGAGCAAGGGCCAGACCCTCAGCTCCTTCTGCGCGCGTCACGGAGCGGTCCCTGTCAGCTCCCCCTTCCCCTCAGTCCCAGAGCCTTCCCTCAGAGGCAGTGGAGGACGCCCACGCTCTGCCGGCTCGGGCCTCCACCCCGGGGACGTGTGGGTGCCGCCCGCGCCTCCGGTCCGGCGGCGGGCTTCAGGGAGTCAGGCACTTTGGAAGCATGGGCCGGGCACGAGAGCGAGACAGCAGGGCCCTGAATTCACAGCAACACCGTGCTCCGGGGAGAACGACGTCCGGGGAAAGACGAGTGCGGAGAGAGAAGCACGCAGGAGAGTGGAAGCGTCCCGCTTCGGGAGGCCGGAGCGCCCGGGCCGTGGGGCCGGGCTCTCCCGGGGCAGCGCTCCGAAGCGGAGGTGGGAAGCTGGTGGCTGCCTCGGCCTCTGTGGCATGGCCCGCGTTCCGGCCCCCTGGAGCTCCCTGGGAGAAACAAGAGAGGGGGGCATGCCAACAGCACCACCCCGCACTCGTCGCTCCACGGAGAAGCATGCCTTCGGAAAGCTGAGCCTGGAAAGCTCGAGTGAGCACCACAGCCTTCCCTCCGAGCGAGAAGCCTGGAGCCGAGCGGCCTTGGGCGTGCAGGCCTCTCTGGCCGAGAGCGAGAGAGTGGGCGCGGCGGGTGGAGGCGGAAGCCCAGGGAAGGCTGCCTGCAGGGCCTGGGGTCGGTGGCCGACCGAGATGTCGGCCCCTTCTCTCGGCCTCACCGTAGCCCCGCAGAAGGGCTGCGAAAGCGGCTCCTGCTGCGACGGTGAAGCGCCACATGGAGCAGGACAAACGGCCTAGTTCGGAGGGCGCGGGAGAACGTCTGACAGCAGCCTCGTTTCCCTCAGCTGCAGAGAGCCTTCGGACGACCCCAGCGGAGCAAGCGTTCGGAAAGCCCCGGGCTGCACAGCCGGCTCGCGGAGAGAGCCGAACGGCTGCGCCGGCCTCCCACCAGCCTCTCTGGGGTGGCTCTGAGCAGGGAGCCCTGCCCGAAGCGGGCGGTGGAAGCGCAGAGCTCCTGCCAAGGGAGAGCGTCAGGACGAGGCAGTGGCCCAGCAAGCCCCACTCCGTCCCGTGAAGAGAGAAGCGCTTGTGGCCCCTACGAGCACAGAGCAAGGGCCAGACCCTCAGCTCCTTCTGCGCGCGTCACGGAGCGGTCCCTGTCAGCTCCCCCTTCCCCTCAGTCCCAGAGCCTTCCCTCAGACGCAGTGGAGGACGCCCACGCTCTGCCGGCTCGGGCCTCCACCCCGCGGACGTGTGGGTGCCGCCCGCGCCTCCGGTCCGGCGGTGGGCTTCAGGGAGTCAGGCACTTTGGAAGCATGGGCCGGGCACGAGAGCGAGACAGCGGGGCCCTGAATTCACAGCAACACCGTGCTCCGGGGAGAACGACGTCCGGGGAAAGACGAGTGCGGAGAGAGAAGCACGCAGGAGAGTGGAAGCGTCCCGCTTCGGGAGGCCGGAGCGCCCGGGCCGTGGGGCCGGGCTCTCCCGGGGCAGCGCTCCGAAGCGGAGGTGGGAAGCTGGTGGCTGCCTCGGCCTCTGTGGCATGGCCCGCGTTCCGGCCCCCTGGAGCTCCCTGGGAGAAACAAGAGAGGGGGGCATGCCAACAGCACCACCCCGCACTCGTCGCTCCACGGAGAAGCATGCCTTAGGAAAGCTGAGCCTGGAAAGCTCGAGTGAGCACCACAGCCTTCCCTCCGAGCGAGAAGCCTGGAGCAGAGCGGCCTTGGGCGTGCAGGCCTCTCTGGTCGAGAGCGAGAGAGTGGGCGCGGCGGGTGGAGGCGGAAGCCCGGGGAAGGCTGCCTGCAGGGCCTGGGGTCGGGGGCCGACCGAGATGTCGGCCCCTTCTCTCGGCCTCACCGTAGCCCCGCAGAAGGGCTGCGAAAGCGGCTCCTGCTGCGACGGTGAAGCGCCACATGGAGCAGGACAAACGGCCTAGTTGGGAGGGCGCGGGAGAACGTCAGACAGCAGCCTTGTTTCCCTCAGCGGCAGAGAGCCTTCGGACGACCCCAGCGGAGCAAGCGTTCGGAAAGCCCCGGGCTGCACAGCCGGCTCGCGGAGAGAGCCGAACGGCCGCGTCGGCCTCCCACCAGCCTCTCTGGGGTGGCTCTGAGCAGGGAGCCCTGCCCGAAGCGGGCGGTGGAAGCGCAGAGCTCCTGCCAAGGGAGAGCGTCAGGACGAGGCAGTGGCCCAGCAAGCCCCACTCCGTCCCGTGAAGAGAGAAGCGCTTGTGGCCCCTAGGAGCTCAGAGCAAGGCCAGACCCTCAGCTCCTTCTGCGCGCGTCACGGAGCGGTCCCTGTCAGCTCCCCCTTCCCCTCAGTCCCAGAGCCTTCCCTCAGACGCAGTGGAGGACGCCCACGCTCTGCCGGCTCGGGCCTCCACCCCGGGGACGTGTGGGTGCCGCCCGCGCCTCCGGTCCGGCGGCGGGCTTCAGGGAGTCAGGCACTTTGGAAGCATGGGCCGGGCACGAGAGCGAGACAGCGGGGCCCTGAATTCACAGCAACACCGTGCTCCGGGGAGAACGACGTCCGGGGAAAGACGAGTGCGGAGAGAGAAGCACGCAGGAGAGTGGAAGCGTCCCGCTTCGGGAGGCCGGAGCGCCCGGGCCGTGGGGCCGGGCTCTCCCGGGGCAGCGCTCCGAAGCGGAGGTGGGAAGCTGTTGGCTGCCTCGGCCTCTGTGGCATGGCCCGCGTTCCGGTCCCCTGGAGCTCCCTGGGAGAAACAAGAGAGGGGGGCATGCCAACAGCACCACCCCGCACTCGTCGCTCCATGGAGAAGCATGCCTTCGGAAAGCTGAGCCTGGAAAGCTCGAGTGAGCACCACAGCCTTCCCTCCGAGCGAGAAGCCTGGAGCCGAGCGGCCTTGGGCGTGCAGGCCTCTCTGGCCGAGAGCGAGAGAGTGGGCGCGGCGGGTGGAGGCGGAAGCCCAGGGAAGGCTGCCTGCAGGGCCTGGGGTCGGTGGCCGACCGAGATGTCGGCCCCTTCTCTCGGCCTCACCGTAGCCCCGCAGAAGGGCTGCGAAAGCGGCTACTGCTGCGACGGTGAAGCGCCACATGGAGCAGGACAAACGGCCTAGTTGGGAGGGCACGGGAGAACGTCAGACAGCAGCCTCGTTTCCCTCAGGTGCAGAGAGCCTTCGGACGACCCAGCGGAGCAAGCGTTCGGAAAGCCCCGGGCTGCACAGCCGGCTCGCGGAGAGAGCCGAACGGCCGCGCCGGCCTCCCACCAGCCTCTCTGGGGTGGCTCTGAGCAGGGAGCCCTGCCCGAAGCGGGCGGTGGAAGCGCAGAGCTCCTGCCAAGGGAGAGCGTCAGGACGAGGCAGTGGCCCAGCAAGCCCCACTCCGTCCCGTGAAGAGAGAAGCGCTTGTGGCCCCTAGGAGCACAGAGCAAGGGCCAGACCCTCAGCTCCTTCTGCGCGCGTCACGGAGCGGTCCCTGTCAGCTCCCCCTTCCCCTCAGTCCCAGAGCCTTCCCTCAGACGCAGTGGAGGACGCCCACGCTCTGCCGGCTCGGGCCTCCACCCCGGGGACCTGTGGGTGCCGCCCGCGCCTCCGGTCCGGCGGCGGGCTTCAGGGAGTCAGGCACTTTGGAAGCATGGGCCGGGCACGAGAGCGAGACAGCGGGGCCCTGAATTCACAGCAACACCGTGCTCCGGGGAGAACGACGTCCGGGGAAAGACGAGTGCGGAGAGAGAAGCTCGCAGGACAGTGGAAGCGTCCCGCTTCGGGAGGCCGGAGCGCCCGGGCCGTGGGGCCGGGCTCTCCCAGGGTAGCGCTCCGAAGCGGAGGTGGGAAGCTGGTGGCTGCCTCGGCCTCTGTGGCATGGCCCGCGTTCCGGCCCCCTGGAGCTCCCTGGGAGAAACAAGAGAGGGGGGCATGCCAACAGCACCACCCCGCACTCGTCGCTCCACGGAGAAGCATGCCTTCGGAAAGCTGAGCCTGGAAAGCTCGAGTGAGCACCACAGCCTTCCCTCCGAGCGAGAAGCCTGGAGCCGAGCGGCCTTGGGCGTGCAGGCCTCTCTGGCCGAGAGCGAGAGAGTGGGCGCGGCGGGTGGAGGCGGAAGCCCAGGGAAGGCTGCCTGCAGGGCCTGGGGTCGGGGGCCGACCGAGATGTCGGCCCCTTCTCTCGGCCTCACCGTAGCCCCGCAGAAGGGCTGCGAAAGCGGCTCCTGCTGCCACGGTGAAGCGCCACATGGAGCAGGACAAACGGCCTAGTTCGGAGGGCGCGGGAGAACGTCTGACAGCAGCCTCGTTTCCCTCAGGTGCAGAGAGCCTTCGGACGACCCAGCGGAGCAAGCGTTCGGAAAGCCCCGGGCTGCACAGCCGGCTCGCGGAGAGAGCCGAACGGCCGCGCCGGCCTCCCACCAGCCTCTCTGGGGTGGCTCTGAGCAGGAAGCCCTGCCCGAAGCGGTCGGTGGAAGCGCAGAGCTCCTGTCAAGGGAGAGTGTCAGGAGGAGGCAGTGGCCCAGCAAGCCCCACTCCGTCCCGTGAAGAGAGAAGCGCTTGTGGCCCCTAGGAGCACAGAGCAAGGGCCAGACCCTCAGCTCCTTCTGCGCGCGTCACGGAGCGGTCCCTGTCAGCTCCCCCTTCCCCTCAGTCCCAGAGCCTTCCCTCAGACGCAGTGGAGGACGCCCACGCTCTGCCGGCTCGGGCCTCCACCCCGCGGACGTGTGGGTGCCGCCCGCGCCTCCGGTCCGGCGGCGGGCTTCAGGGAGTCAGGCACTTTGGAAGCATGGGCCGGGCACGAGAGCGAGACAGCGGGGCCCTGAATTCACAGCAACACCGTGCTCCGGGGAGAACGACGTCCGGGGAAAGACGAGTGCGGAGAGAGAAGCACGCAGGAGAGTGGAAGCGTCCCGCTTCGGGAGGCCGGAGCGCCCGGGCCGTGGGGCCGGGCTCTCCCGGGGCAGCGCTCCGAAGCGGAGGTGGGAAGCTGGTGGCTGCCTCGGCCTCTGTGGCATGGCCCGCGTTCCGGCCCCCTGGAGCTCCCTGGGAGAAACAAGAGAGGGGGGCATGCCAACAGCACCACCCCGCACTCGTCGCTCCACGGAGAAGCATGCCTTCCGAAAGCTGAGCCTGGAAAGCTCGAGTGAGCACCACAGCCTTCCCTCCGAGCGAGAAGCCTGGAGCCGAGCGGCCTTGGGCGTGCAGACCTCTCTGGCCGAGAGCGAGTGGGCGCGGCGGGTGGAGGCGGAAGCCCAGGGAAGGCTGCCTGCAGGGCCTGGGGTCGGTGGCCGACCGAGATGTCGGCCCCTTCTCTCGGCCTCACCGTAGCCCCGCAGAAGGGCTGCGAAAGCGGCTCCTGCTGCCACGGTGAAGCGCCACATGGAGCAGGACAAACGGCCTAGTTCGGAGGGCGCGGGAGAACGTCTGACAGCAGCCTCGTTTCCCTCAGCTGCAGAGAGCCTTCGGACGACCCCAGCGGAGCAAGCGTTCGGAAAGCCCCGGGCTGCACAGCCGGCTCGCGGAGAGAGCCGAACGGCTGCGCCGGCCTCCCACCAGCCTCTCTGGGGTGGCTCTGAGCAGGGAGCCCTGCCCGAAGCGGGCGGTGGAAGCGCAGAGCTCCTGCCAAGGAAGAGCGTCAGGACGAGGCAGTGGCCCAGCAAGCCCCACTCCGTCCCGGGAAGAGAGAAGCGCTTGTGGCCCCTAGGAGCACAGAGCAAGGGCCAGACCCTCAGCTCCTTCTGCGCGCGTCACGGAGCGGTCCCTGTCAGCTCCCCCTTCCCCTCAGTCCCAGAGCCTTCCCTCAGACGCAGTGGAGGACGCCCACGCTCTGCCGGCTCGGGCCTCCACCCCGGGGACGTGTGGGTGTCGCCCGCCCCTACGGTCCCTCGGCGGGCTTCAGGGAGTCAGGCACTTTGGAAGCATGGGCCGGGCACGAGAGAGAGACAGCGGGGCCCTGAATTCACAGCAACACCGTGCTCCGGGGAGAACGACGTCTGGGGAAAGACGAGTGCGGAGAGAGAAGCACGCAGGAGAGTGGAAGCGTCCCGCTTCGGGAGGCCGGAGCGCCCGGGCCGTGGGGCCGGGCTCTCCCGGGGCAGCGCTCCGAAGCGGAGGTGGGAAGCTGTTGGCTGCCTCGGCCTCTGTGGCATGGCCCGCGTTCAGGCCCCCTGGAGCTCCCTGGGAGAAACAAGAGAGGGGGGCATGGCAACAGCACCACCCCCCACTCGTCGCACAACGGAGAAGCATGCCTTCGGAAAGCTGAGCCTGGAAAGCTCGAGTGAGCACCACAGCCTTCCCTCCGAGCGAGAAGCCTGGAGCCGAGCGGCCTTGGGCGTGCAGGCCTCCCTGGTCGAGAGCGAGAGAGTGGGCGCGGCGGGTGGAGGCGGAAGCCCAGGGAAGGCTGCCTGCAGGGCCTGGGGTCGGGGGCCGACCGAGATGTCGGCCCCTTCTCTCGGCCTCACCGTAGCCCCGCAGAAGGGCTGCGAAAGCGGCTCCTGCTGTGACGGTGAAGCGCCACATGGAGCAGGACAAACGGCCTAGTTCGTAGGGCGCGGGAGAACGTCTGACAGCAGCCTCGTTTCCCTCAGCGGCAGAGAGCCTTCGGACGACCCCAGCGGAGCAAGCGTTCGGAAAGCCCCGGGCTGCACAGCCGGCTCGCGAAGAGAGCCGAACGGCCGCGCCGGCCTCCCACCAGCCTCTCTGGGGTGGCTCTGAGCAGGGAGCCCTGCCCGAGGCGGGCGGTGGAAGCGCAGAGCTCCTGCCAAGGGAGAGCGTCAGGACGAGGCAGTGGCCCAGCAAGCCCCACTCCGTCCCGTGAAGAGAGAAGCGCTTGTGGCCCCTAGGAGCACAGAGCAAGGGCCAGACCCTAAGCTCCTTCTGCGCGCGTCACGGAGCGGTCCCTGTCAGCTCCCCCTTCCCCTCAGTCCCAGAGCCTTCCCTCAGACGCAGTGGAGGACGCCCACGCTCTGCCGGCTCGGGCCTCCACCCCGGGGACGTGTGGGTGCCGCCCGCGCCTCCGGTCCGGCGGCGGGCTTCAGGGAGTCAGGCACTTTGGAAGCATGGGCCGGGCACGAGAGCGAGACAGCGGGGCCCTGAATTCACAGCAACACCGTGCTCCGGGGAGAACGACGTCCGGGGAAAGACGAGTGCGGAGAGAGAAGCACGCAGGAGAGTGGAAGCGTCCCGCTTCGGGAGGCCGGAGCGCCCGGGCCGTGGGGCCGGGCTCTCCCAGGGCAGCGCTCCGAAGCGGACGTGGGAAGCTGTTGGCTGCCTCGGCCTCTGTGGCATGGCCCGCGTTCCGGTCCCCTGGAGCTCCCTGGGAGAAACAAGAGAGGGGGGCATGCCAACAACACCACCCCGCACTCGTCGCTCCACGGAGAAGCATGCCTTCGGAAAGCTGAGCCTGGAAAGCTCGAGTGAGCACCACAGCCTTCCCTCCGAGCGAGAAGCCTGGAGCCGAGCGGCCTTGGGCGTGCAGGCCTCTCTGGCCGAGAGCGAGAGAGTGGGCGCGGCGGGTGGAGGCGGAAGCCCAGGGAAGGCTGCCTGCAGGGCCTGGGGTCGGGGGCCGACCGAGATGTCGGCCCCTTCTCTCGGCCTCACCGTAGCCCCGCAGAAGGGCTGCGAAAGCGGCTACTTCTGCGACGGTGAAGCGCCACATGGAGCAGGACAAACGGCCTAGTTGGGAGGGCGCGGGAGAACGTCAGACAGCAGCCTCGTTTCCCTCAGCTGCAGAGAGCCTTCGGACGACCCAGCGGAGCAAGCGTTCGGAAAGCCCCGGGCTGCACAGCCGGCTCGCGGAGAGAGCCGAACGGCCGCGCCGGCCTCCCACCAGCCTCTCTGGGGTGGCTCTGAGCAGGGAGCCCTGCCCGAAGCGGGCGGTGGAAGCGCAGAGCTCCTGCAAAGGGAGAGCGTCAGGACGAGGCAGTGGCCCAGCAAGCCCCACTCCGTCCCGTGAAGAGAGAAGCGCTTGTGGCCCCTAGGAGCTCAGAGCAAGGCCAGACCCTCAGCTCCTTCTGCGCGCGTCACGGAGCGGTCCCTGTCAGCTCCCCCTTCCCCTCAGTCCCAGAACCTTCCCTCAGACACAGTGCAGGACGCCCACGCTCTGCCGGCTCGGGCCTCCACCCCGGGGACGTGTGGGTGCCGCCTGCGCCTCCGGTCCGGCGGCGGGCTTCAGGGAGTCAGGCACTTTGGAAGCATGGGCCGGGCACGAGAGCGAGACAGCGGGGCCCTGAATTCACAGCAACACCGTGCTCCGGGGAGAACGACGTCCGGGGAAAGACGAGTGCGGAGAGAGAAGCACGCAGGAGAGTGGAAGCGTCCCGCTTCGGGAAGCCGGAGCGCCCGGGCCGTGGGTCCGCGCTCTCCCAGGGTAGCGCTCCGAAGCGGAGGTGGGAAGCTGTTGGCTGCCTCGGCCTCTGTGGCATGGCCCGCGTTCTGGTCCCCTGGAGCTCCCTGGGAGAAACAAGAGAGGGGGGCATGCCAACAGCACCACCCCGCACTCGTCGCTCCACGGAGAAGCATGCCTTCGGAAAGCTGAGCCTGGAAAGCTCGAGTGAGCACCACAGCCTTCCCTCCGAGCGAGAAGCCTGGAGCCGAGCGGCCTTGGGCGTGCAGGCCTCTCTGGCCGAGAGCGAGAGAGTGGGCGCGGCGGGTGGAGGCGGAAGCCCAGGGAAGGCTGCCTGCAGGGCCTGGGGTCGGGGGCCGACCGAGATGTCGGCCCCTTCTATCGGCCTCACCGTAGCCCCGCAGAAGGGCTGCGAAAGCGGCTACTGCTGCGACGGTGAAGCGCCACATGGAGCAGGACAAACGGCCTAGTTGGGAGGGCGCGGGAGAACGTCAGACAGCAGCCTCGTTTCCCTCAGGTGCAGAGAGCCTTCGGACGACCCAGCGGAGCAAGCGTTCGGAAAGCCCCGGGGTGCACAGCCGGCTCGCGGAGATAGCCGAACGGCCGCGCCGGTCTCCCACCAGCCTCTCTGGGCTGGCTCTGAGCAGTGAGCCCTGCCCGAAGCGGGCGGTGGAAGCGCAGAGCTCCTGCCAAGGGAGAGCGTCAGGACGAGGCAGTGGCCCAGCAAGCCCCACTCCGTCCCGTGAAGAGAGAAGCGCTTGTGGCCCCTAGGAGCACAGAGCAAGGGCCAGACCCTCAGCTCCTTCTGCGCGCGTCACGGAGCGGTCCCTGTCAGCTCCCCCTTCCCCTCAGTCCCAGAGCCTTCCCTCAGACGCAGTGGAGGACGCCCACGCTCTGCCGGCTCGGGCCTCCACCCCGGGGACGTGTGGGTGCCGCCCGCGCCTCCGGTCCGGCGGCGGGCTTCAGGGAGTCAGGCACTTTGGAAGCATGGGCCGGGCACGAGAGCGAGACAGCGGGGCCCTGAATTCACAGCAACACCGTGCTCCGGGGAGAACGACGTCCGGGGAAAGACGAGTGCGGAGAGAGAAGCACGCAGGAGAGTGGAAGCGTCCCGCTTCGGGAGGCCGGAGCGCCCGGGCCGTGGGGCCGGGCTCTCCCGGGGCAGCGCTCCGAAGCGGAGGTGGGAAGCTGGTGGCTGCCTCGGCCTCTGTGGCATGGCCCGCGTTCCGGCCCCCTGGAGCTCCCTGGGAGAAACAAGAGAGGGGGGCATGCCAACAGCACCACCCCGCACTCGTCGCTCCACGGAGAAGCATGCCTTCGGAAAGCTGAGCCTGGAAAGCTCGAGTGAGCACCACAGCCTTCCCTCCGAGCGAGAAGCCTGGAGCCGAGCGGCCTTGGGCGTGCAGGCCTCTCTGGCCGAGAGCGAGAGAGTGGGCGCGGCGGGTGGAGGCGGAAGCCCGGGGAAGGCTGCCTGCAGGGCCTGGGGTCGGGGGCCGACCGAGATGTCGGCCCCTTCTCTCGGCCTCACCGTAGCCCCGCAGAAGGGCTGCGAAAGCGGCTCCTGCTGCGACGGTGAAGCGCCACATGGAGCAGGACAAACGGCCTAATTCGGAGGGCGCGGGAGAACGTCTGACAGCAGCCTCGTTTCCCTCAGCTGCAGAGAGCCTTCGGACGACCCCAGCGGAGCAAGCGTTCGGAAAGCCCCGGGCTGCACAGCCGGCTCGCGGAGAGAGCCGAACGGCCGCGCCGGCCTCCCACCAGCCTCTCTGGGGTGGCTCTGAGCAGGGAGCCCTGCCCGAAGCGGGCGGTGGAAGCGCAGAGCTCCTGCCAAGGGAGAGCGTCAGGACGAGGCAGTGGCCCAGCAAGCCCCACTCCGTCCCGGGAAGAGAGAAGCGCTTGTGGCCCCTAGGAGCACAGAGCAAGGGCCAGACCCTCAGCTCCTTCTGCGCGCGTCACGGAGCGGTCCCTGTCAGCTCCCCCTTCCCCTCAGTCCCAGAGCCTTCCCTCAGACGCAGTGGAGGACGCCCACGCTCTGCCGGCTCGGGCCTCCACCCCGGGGACGTGTGGGTGCCGCCCGCGCCTCCGGTCCGGCGGCGGGCTTCAGGGAGTCAGGCACTTTGGAAGCATGGGCCGGGCACGAGAGCGAGACAGCGGGGCCCTGAATTCACAGCAACACCGAGCTCCGGGGAGAACGACGTCCGGGGAAAGACGAGTGCGGAGAGAGAAGCACGCAGGAGAGTGGAAGCGTCCCGCTTCGGGAGGCCGGAGCGCCCGGGCCGTGGGGCCGGGCTCTCCCGGGGCAGCGCTCCGAAGCGGAGGTGGGAAGCTGGTGGCTGCCTCGGCCTCTGTGGCATGGCCCGCGTTCCGGCCCCCTGGAGCTCCCTGGGAGAAACAAGAGAGGGGGGCATGCCAACAGCACCACCCCGCACTCGTCGCTCCACGGAGAAGCATGCCTTAGGAAAGCTGAGCCTGGAAAGCTCGAGTGAGCACCACAGCCTTCCCTCCGAGCGAGAAGCCTGGAGCCGAGCGGCCTTGGGCGTGCAGGCCTCTCTGGCCGAGAGCGAGAGAGTGGGCGCGGCGGGTGGAGGCGGAAGCCCAGGGAAGGCTGCCTGCAGGGCCTGGGGTCGGGGGCCGACCGAGATGTCGGCCCCTTCTCTCGGCCTCACCGTAGCCCCGCAGAAGGGCTGCGAAAGCGGCTCCTGCTGCGTCGGTGAAGCGCCGCATGGAGCAGGACAAACGGCCTAGTTCGTAGGGCGCGGGAGAACGTCTGACAGCAGCCTCGTTTCCCTCAGCTGCAGAGAGCCTTCGGACGACCCCAGCGGAGCAAGCGTTCGGAAAGCCCCGGGCTGCACAGCCGGCTCGCGGAGAGAGCCGAACGGCCGCGCCGGCCTTCCGCCAGCCTCTCTGGGGTGGCTCTGAGCAGGGAGCCCTGCCCGAGGCGGGCGGTGGAAGCGCAGAGCTCCTGCCAAGGGAGAGCGTCAGGACGAGGCAGTGGCCCAGCAAGCCCCACTCCGTCCCGTGAAGAGAGAAGCGCTTGTGGCCCCTAGGAGCACAGAGCAAGGGCCAGACCCTCAGCTCCTTCTGCGCGCGTCACGGAGCGGTCCCTGTCAGCTCCCCCTTCCCCTCAGTCCCAGAGCCTTCCCTCAGACGCAGTGGAGGACGCCCACGCTCTGCCGGCTCGGGCCTCCACCCCGGGGACGTGTGGGTGCCGCCCGCGCCTCCGGTCCGGCGGCGGGCTTCAGGGAGTCAGGCACTTTGGAAGCATGGGCCGGGCACGAGAGCGAGACAGCGGGGCCCTGAATTCACAGCAACACCGTGCTCCGGGGAGAACGACGTCCGGGGAAAGACGAGTGCGGAGAGAGAAGCACGCAGGAGAGTGGAAGCGTCCCGCTTCGGGAGGCCGGAGCGCCCGGGCCGTGGGGCCGGGCTCTCCCAGGGTAGCGCTCCGAAGCGGAGGTGGGAAGCTGTTGGCTGCCTCGGCCTCTGTGGCATGGCCCGCGTTCCGGTCCCCTGGAGCTCCCTGGGAGAAACAAGAGAGGGGGGCATGCCAACAGCACCACCCCGCACTCGTCGCTCCACGGAGAAGCATGCCTTCGGAAAGCTGAGCCTGGAAATCTCGAGTGAGCACCACAGCCTTCCCTCCGAGCGAGAAGCCTGGAGCCGAGCGGCCTTGGGCGTGCAGGCCTCTCTGGCCGAGAGCGAGAGAGTGGGCGCGGCGGGTGGAGGCGGAAGCCCAGGGAAGGCTGCCTGCAGGGCCTGGGGTCGGGGGCCGACCGAGATGTCGGCCCCTTCTCTCGGCCTCACCGTAGCCCCGCAGAAGGGCTGCGAAAGCGGCTCCTGCTGCGACGGTGAAGCGCCACATGGAGCAGGACAAACGGCCTAGTTCGGAGGGCGCGGGAGAACGTCTGACAGCAGCCTCGTTTCCCTCAGGTGCAGAGAGCCTTCGGACGACCCAGCGGAGCAAGCGTTCGGAAAGCCCCGGGCTGCACAGCCGGCTCGCGGAGAGAGACGAACGGCCGCGCCGGCCTCCCACCAGCCTCTCTGGGGTGGCTCTGAGCAGGAAGCCCTGCCCGAAGCGGTCGGTGGAAGCGCAGACCTCCTGTCAAGGGAGAGTGTCAGGAGGAGGCAGTGGCCCAGCAAGCCCCACTCCGTCCCGTGAAGAGAGAAGCGCTTGTGGCCCCTAGGAGCACAGAGCAAGGGCCAGACCCTCAGCTCCTTCTGCGCGCGTCACGGAGCGGTCCCTGTCAGCTCCCCCTTCCCCTCAGTCCCAGAGCCTTCCCTCAGACGCAGTGGAGGACGCCCACGCTCTGCCGGCTCGGGCCTCCACCCCGGGGACGTGTGGGTGCCGCCCGCGCCTCCGGTCCGGCGGCGGGCTTCAGGGAGTCAGGCACTTTGGAAGCATGGGCCGGGCACGAGAGCGAGACAGCAGGGCCCTGAATTCACAGCAACACCGTGCTCCGGGGAGAACGACGTCCGGGGAAAGACGAGTGCGGAGAGAGAAGCACGCAGGAGAGTGGAAGCGTCCCGCTTCGGGAGGCCGGAGCGCCCGGGCCGTGGGGCCGGGCTCTCCCGGGGCAGCGCTCCGAAGCGGAGGTGGGAAGCTGGTGGCTGCCTCGGCCTCTGTGGCATGGCCCGCGTTCCGGCCCCCTGGAGCTCCCTGGGAGAAACAAGAGAGGGGGGCATGCCAACAGCACCACCCCGCACTCGTCGCTCCACGGAGAAGCATGCCTTCGGAAAGCTGAGCCTGGAAAGCTCGAGTGAGCACCACAGCCTTCCCTCCGAGCGAGAAGCCTGGAGCCGAGCGGCCTTGGGCGTGCAGGCCTCTCTGGCCGAGAGCGAGAGAGTGGGCGCGGCGGGTGGAGGCGGAAGCCCAGGGAAGGCTGCCTGCAGGGCCTGGGGTCGGTGGCCGACCGAGATGTCGGCCCCTTCTCTCGGCCTCACCGTAGCCCCGCAGAAGGGCTGCGAAAGCGGCTACTGCTGCGACGGTGAAGCGCCACATGGAGCAGGACAAACGGCCTAGTTGGGAGGGCACGGGAGAACGTCAGACAGCAGCCTCGTTTCCCTCAGGTGCAGAGAGCCTTCGGACGACCCAGCGGAGCAAGCGTTCGGAAAGCCCCGGGCTGCACAGCCGGCTCGCGGAGAGAGCCGAACGGCCGCGCCGGCCTCCCACCAGCCTCTCTGGGGTGGCTCTGAGCAGGGAGCCCTGCCCGAAGCGGGCGGTGGAAGCGCAGAGCTCCTGCCAAGGGAGAGCGTCAGGACGAGGCAGTGGCCCAGCAAGCCCCACTCCGTCCCGTGAAGAGAGAAGCGCTTGTGGCCCCTAGGAGCACAGAGCAAGGGCCAGACCCTCAGCTCCTTCTGCGCGCGTCACGGAGCGGTCCCTGTCAGCTCCCCCTTCCCCTCAGTCCCAGAGCCTTCCCTCAGACGCAGTGGAGGACGCCCACGCTCTGCCGGCTCGGGCCTCCACCCCGGGGACGTGTGGGTGCCGTCCGCGCCTCCGGTCCGGCGGTGGGCTTCAGGGAGTCAGGCACTTTGGAAGCATGGGCCGGGCACGAGAGCGAGACAGCGGGGCCCTGAATTCACAGCAACACCGTGCTCCGGGGAGAACGACGTCCGGGGAAAGACGAGTGCGGAGAGAGAAGCACGCAGGAGAGTGGAAGCGTCCCGCTTCGGGAGGCCGGAGCGCCCGGGCCGTGGGGCCGGGCTCTCCCGGGGCAGCGCTCCGAAGCGGAGGTGGGAAGCTGGTGGCTGCCTCGGCCTCTGTGGCATGGCCCGCGTTCCGGCCCCCTGGAGCTCCCTGGGAGAAACAAGAGAGGGGGGCATGCCAACAGCACCACCCCGCACTCGTCGCTCCACGGAGAAGCATGCCTTCGGAAAGCTGAGCCTGGAAAGCTCGAGTGAGCACCACAGCCTTCCCTCCGAGCGAGAAGCCTGGAGCCGAGCGGCCTTGGGCGTGCAGGCCTCTCTGGCCGAGAGCGAGAGAGTGGGCGCGGCGGGTGGAGGCGGAAGCCCGGGGAAGGCTGCCTGCAGGGCCTGGGGTCGGGGGCCGACCGAGATGTCGGCCCCTTCTCTCGGCCTCACCGTAGCCCCGCAGAAGGGCTGCGAAAGCGGCTCCTGCTGCGACGGTGAAGCGCCACATGGAGCAGGACAAACGGCCTAGTTCGGAGGGCGCGGGAGAACGTCTGACAGCAGCCTCGTTTCCCTCAGGTGCAGAGAGCCTTCGGACGACCCAGCGGAGCAAGCGTTCGGAAAGCCCCGGGCTGCACAGCCGGCTCGCGGAGAGAGACGAACGGCCGCGCCGGCCTCCCACCAGCCTCTCTGGGGTGGCTCTGAGCAGGAAGCCCTGCCCGAAGCGGTCGGTGGAAGCGCAGACCTCCTGTCAAGGGAGAGTGTCAGGAGGAGGCAGTGGCCCAGCAAGCCCCACTCCGTCCCGTGAAGAGAGAAGCGCTTGTGGCCCCTAGGAGCACAGAGCAAGGGCCAGACCCTCAGCTCCTTCTGCGCGCGTCACGGAGCGGTCCCTGTCAGCTCCCCCTTCCCCTCAGTCCCAGAGCCTTCCCTCAGACGCAGTGGAGGACGCCCACGCTCTGCCGGCTCGGGCCTCCACCCCGGGGACGTGTGGGTGCCGCCCGCGCCTCCGGTCTGGCGGCGGGCTTCAGGGAGTCAGGCACTTTGGAAGCATGGGCCGGGCACGAGAGCGAGACAGCAGGGCCCTGAATTCACAGCAACACCGTGCTCCGGGGAGAACGACGTCCGGGGAAAGACGAGTGCGGAGAGAGAAGCACGCAGGAGAGTGGAAGCGTCCCGCTTCGGGAGGCCGGAGCGCCCGGGCCGTGGGGCCGGGCTCTCCCGGGGCAGCGCTCCGAAGCGGAGGTGGGAAGCTGGTGGCTGCCTCGGCCTCTGTGGCATGGCCCGCGTTCCGGCCCCCTGGAGCTCCCTGGGAGAAACAAGAGAGGGGGGCATGCCAACAGCACCACCCCGCACTCGTCGCTCCACGGAGAAGCATGCCTTCGGAAAGCTGAGCCTGGAAAGCTCGAGTGAGCACCACAGCCTTCCCTCCGAGCGAGAAGCCTGGAGCCGAGCGGCCTTGGGCGTGCAGGCCTCTCTGGCCGAGAGCGAGAGAGTGGGCGCGGCGGGTGGAGGCGGAAGCCCAGGGAAGGCTGCCTGCAGGGCCTGGGGTCGGTGGCCGACCGAGATGTCGGCCCCTTCTCTCGGCCTCACCGTAGCCCCGCAGAAGGGCTGCGAAAGCGGCTCCTGCTGCGACGGTGAAGCGCCACATGGAGCAGGACAAACGGCCTAGTTCGGAGGGCGCGGGAGAACGTCTGACAGCAGCCTCGTTTCCCTCAGCTGCAGAGAGCCTTCGGACGACCCCAGCGGAGCAAGCGTTCGGAAAGCCCCGGGCTGCACAGCCGGCTCGCGGAGAGAGCCGAACGGCTGCGCCGGCCTCCCACCAGCCTCTCTGGGGTGGCTCTGAGCAGGGAGCCCTGCCCGAAGCGGGCGGTGGAAGCGCAGAGCTCCTGCCAAGGGAGAGCGTCAGGACGAGGCAGTGGCCCAGCAAGCCCCACTCCGTCCCGTGAAGAGAGAAGCGCTTGTGGCCCCTAGGAGCACAGAGCAAGGGCCAGACCCTCAGCTCCTTCTGCGCGCGTCACGGAGCGGTCCCTGTCAGCTCCCCCTTCCCCTCAGTCCCAGAGCCTTCCCTCAGACGCAGTGGAGGACGCCCACGCTCTGCCGGCTCGGGCCTCCACCCCGGGGACGTGTGGGTGCCGCCCGCGCCTCCGGTCCGGCGGTGGGCTTCAGGGAGTCAGGCACTTTGGAAGCATGGGCCGGGCACGAGAGCGAGACAGCGGGGCCCTGAATTCACAGCAACACCGTGCTCCGGGGAGAACGACGTCCGGGGAAAGACGAGTGCGGAGAGAGAAGCACGCAGGAGAGTGGAAGCGTCCCGCTTCGGGAGGCCGGAGCGCCCGGGCCGTGGGGCCGGGCTCTCCCGGGGCAGCGCTCCGAAGCGGAGGTGGGAAGCTGGTGGCTGCCTCGGCCTCTGTGGCATGGCCCGCGTTCCGGCCCCCTGGAGCTCCCTGGGAGAAACAAGAGAGGGGGGCATGCCAACAGCACCACCCCGCACTCGTCGCTCCACGGAGAAGCATGCCTTAGGAAAGCTGAGCCTGGAAAGCTCGAGTGAGCACCACAGCCTTCCCTCCGAGCGAGAAGCCTGGAGCAGAGCGGCCTTGGGCGTGCAGGCCTCTCTGGTCGAGAGCGAGAGAGTGGGCGCGGCGGGTGGAGGCGGAAGCCCGGGGAAGGCTGCCTGCAGGGCCTGGGGTCGGGGGCCGACCGAGATGTCGGCCCCTTCTCTCGGCCTCACCGTAGCCCCGCAGAAGGGCTGCGAAAGCGGCTCCTGCTGCGACGGTGAAGCGCCACATGGAGCAGGACAAACGGCCTAGTTGGGAGGGCGCGGGAGAACGTCAGACAGCAGCCTTGTTTCCCTCAGCGGCAGAGAGCCTTCGGACGACCCCAGCGGAGCAAGCGTTCGGAAAGCCCCGGGCTGCACAGCCGGCTCGCGGAGAGAGTCGAACGGCCGCGTCGGCCTCCCACCAGCCTCTCTGGGGTGGCTCTGAGCAGGGAGCCCTGCCCGAAGCGGGCGGTGGAAGCGCAGAGCTCCTGCCAAGGGAGAGCGTCAGGACGAGGCAGTGGCCCAGCAAGCCCCACTCCGTCCCGTGAAGAGAGAAGCGCTTGTGGCCCCTAGGAGCTCAGAGCAAGGCCAGACCCTCAGCTCCTTCTGCGCGCGTCACGGAGCGGTCCCTGTCAGCTCCCCCTTCCCCTCAGTCCCAGAGCCTTCCCTCAGACGCAGTGGAGGACGCCCACGCTCTGCCGGCTCGGGCCTCCACCCCGGGGACGTGTGGGTGCCGCCCGCGCCTCCGGTCCGGCGGCGGGCTTCAGGGAGTCAGGCACTTTGGAAGCATGGGCCGGGCACGAGAGCGAGACAGCGGGGCCCTGAATTCACAGCAACACCGTGCTCCGGGGAGAACGACGTCCGGGGAAAGACGAGTGCGGAGAGAGAAGCACGCAGGAGAGTGGAAGCGTCCCGCTTCGGGAGGCCGGAGCGCCCGGGCCGTGGGGCCGGGCTCTCCCGGGGCAGCGCTCCGAAGCGGAGGTGGGAAGCTGTTGGCTGCCTCGGCCTCTGTGGCATGGCCCGCGTTCCGGTCCCCTGGAGCTCCCTGGGAGAAACAAGAGAGGGGGGCATGCCAACAGCACCACCCCGCACTCGTCGCTCCATGGAGAAGCATGCCTTTGGAAAGCTGAGCCTGGAAAGCTCGAGTGAGCACCACAGCCTTCCCTCCGAGCGAGAAGCCTGGAGCCGAGCGGCCTTGGGCGTGCAGGCCTCTCTGGCCGAGAGCGAGAGAGTGGGCGCGGCGGGTGGAGGCGGAAGCCCAGGGAAGGCTGCCTGCAGGGCCTGGGGTCGGGGGCCGACCGAGATGTCGGCCCCTTCTCTCGGCCTCACCGTAGCCCCGCAGAAGGGCTGCGAAAGCGGCTCCTGCTGCGACGGTGAAGCGCCACATGGAGCAGGACAAACGGCCTAGTTCGGAGGGCGCGGGAGAACGTCTGACAGCAGCCTCGTTTCCCTCAGGTGCAGAGAGCCTTCGGACGACCCAGCGGAGCAAGCGTTCGGAAAGCCCCGGGCTGCACAGCCGGCTCGCGGAGAGAGACGAACGGCCGCGCCGGCCTCCCACCAGCCTCTCTGGGGTGGCTCTGAGCAGGAAGCCCTGCCCGAAGCGGTCGGTGGAAGCGCAGACCTCCTGTCAAGGGAGAGTGTCAGGAGGAGGCAGTGGCCCAGCAAGCCCCACTCCGTCCCGTGAAGAGAGAAGCGCTTGTGGCCCCTAGGAGCACAGAGCAAGGGCCAGACCCTCAGCTCCTTCTGCGCGCGTCACGGAGCGGTCCCTGTCAGCTCCCCCTTCCCCTCAGTCCCAGAGCCTTCCCTCAGACGCAGTGGAGGACGCCCACGCTCTGCCGGCTCGGGCCTCCACCCCGGGGACGTGTGGGTGCCGCCCGCGCCTCCGGTCCCGCGGCGGGCTTCAGGGAGTCAGGCACTTTGGAAGCATGGGCCGGGCACGAGAGCGAGACAGCAGGGCCCTGAATTCACAGCAACACCGTGCTCCGGGGAGATCGACGTCCGGGGAAAGACGAGTGCGGAGAGAGAAGCACGCAGGAGAGTGGAAGCGTCCCGCTTCGGGAGGCCGGAGCGCCCGGGCCGTGGGGCCGGGCTCTCCCGGGGCAGCGCTCCGAAGCGGAGGTGGGAAGCTGGTGGCTGCCTCGGCCTCTGTGGCATGGCCCGCGTTCCGGCCCCCTGGAGCTCCCTGGGAGAAACAAGAGAGGGGGGCATGCCAACAGCACCACCCCGCACTCGTCGCTCCACGGAGAAGCATGCCTTCGGAAAGCTGAGCCTGGAAAGCTCGAGTGAGCACCACAGCCTTCCCTCCGAGCGAGAAGCCTGGAGCCGAGCGGCCTTGGGCGTGCAGGCCTCTCTGGCCGAGAGCGAGAGAGTGGGCGCGGCGGGTGGAGGCGGAAGCCCAGGGAAGGCTGCCTGCAGGGCCTGGGGTCGGTGGCCGACCGAGATGTCGGCCCCTTCTCTCGGCCTCACCGTAGCCCCGCAGAAGGGCTGCGAAAGCGGCTCCTGCTGCGACGGTGAAGCGCCACATGGAGCAGGACAAACGGCCTAGTTCGGAGGGCGCGGGAGAACGTCTGACAGCAGCCTCGTTTCCCTCAGCTGCAGAGAGCCTTCGGACGACCCCAGCGGAGCAAGCGTTCGGAAAGCCCCGGGCTGCACAGCCGGCTCGCGGAGAGAGCCGAACGGCTGCGCCGGCCTCCCACCAGCCTCTCTGGGGTGGCTCTGAGCAGGGAGCCCTGCCCGCAGCGGGCGGTGGAAGCGCAGAGCTCCTGCCAAGGGAGAGCGTCAGGACGAGGCAGTGGCCCAGCAAGCCCCACTCCGTCCCGTGAAGAGAGAAGCGCTTGTGGCCCCTACGAGCACAGAGCATGGGCCAGACCCTCAGCTCCTTCTGCGCGCGTCACGGAGCGGTCCCTGTCAGCTCCCCCTTCCCCTCAGTCCCAGAGCCTTCCCTCAGACGCAGTGGAGGACGCCCACGCTCTGCCGGCTCGGGCCTCCACCCCGGGGACGTGTGGGTGCCGCCCGCGCCTCCGGTCCGGCGGTGGGCTTCAGGGAGTCAGGCACTTTGGAAGCATGGGCCGGGCACGAGAGCGAGACAGCGGGGCCCTGAATTCACAGCAACACCGTGCTCCGGGGAGAACGACGTCCGGGGAAAGACGAGTGCGGAGAGAGAAGCACGCAGGAGAGTGGAAGCGTCCCGCTTCGGGAGGCCGGAGCGCCCGGGCCGTGGGGCCGGGCTCTCCCGGGGCAGCGCTCCGAAGCGGAGGTGGGAAGCTGGTGGCTGCCTCGGCCTCTGTGGCATGGCCCGCGTTCCGGCCCCCTGGAGCTCCCTGGGAGAAACAAGAGAGGGGGGCATGCCAACAGCACCACCCCGCACTCGTCGCTCCACGGAGAAGCATGCCTTAGGAAAGCTGAGCCTGGAAAGCTCGAGTGAGCACCACAGCCTTCCCTCCGAGCGAGAAGCCTGGAGCAGAGCGGCCTTGGGCGTGCAGGCCTCTCTGGTCGAGAGCGAGAGAGTGGGCGCGGCGGGTGGAGGCGGAAGCCCGGGGAAGGCTGCCTGCAGGGCCTGGGGTCGGGGGCCGACCGAGATGTCGGCCCCTTCTCTCGGCCTCACCGTAGCCCCGCAGAAGGGCTGCGAAAGCGGCTCCTGCTGCGACGGTGAAGCGCCACATGGAGCAGGACAAACGGCCTAGTTGGGAGGGCGCGGGAGAACGTCAGACAGCAGCCTTGTTTCCCTCAGCGGCAGAGAGCCTTCGGACGACCCCAGCGGAGCAAGCGTTCGGAAAGCCCCGGGCTGCACAGCCGGCTCGCGGAGAGAGCCGAACGCCCGCGTCGGCCTCCCACCAGCCTCTCTGGGGTGGCTCTGAGCAGGGAGCCCTGCCCGAAGCGGGCGGTGGAAGCGCAGAGCTCCTGCCAAGGGAGAGCGTCAGGACGAGGCAGTGGCCCAGCAAGCCCCACTCCGTCCCGTGAAGAGAGAAGCGCTTGTGGCCCCTAGGAGCTCAGAGCAAGGCCAGACCCTCAGCTCCTTCTGCGCGCGTCACGGAGCGGTCCCTGTCAGCTCCCCCTTCCCCTCAGTCCCAGAGCCTTCCCTCAGACGCAGTGGAGGACGCCCACGCTCTGCCGGCTCGGGCCTCCACCCCGGGGACGTGTGGGTGCCGCCCGCGCCTCCGGTCCGGCGGCGGGCTTCAGGGAGTCAGGCACTTTGGAAGCATGGGCCGGGCACGAGAGCGAGACAGCGGGGCCCTGAATTCACAGCAACACCGTGCTCCGGGGAGAACGACGTCCGGGGAAAGACGAGTGCGGAGAGAGAAGCACGCAGGAGAGTGGAAGCGTCCCGCTTCGGGAGGCCGGAGCGCCCGGGCCGTGGGGCCGGGCTCTCCCGGGGCAGCGCTCCGAAGCGGAGGTGGGAAGCTGTTGGCTGCCTCGGCCTCTGTGGCATGGCCCGCGTTCCGGTCCCCTGGAGCTCCCTGGGAGAAACAAGAGAGGGGGGCATGCCAACAGCACCACCCCGCACTCGTCGCTCCATGGAGAAGCATGCCTTTGGAAAGCTGAGCCTGGAAAGCTCGAGTGAGCACCACAGCCTTCCCTCCGAGCGAGAAGCCTGGAGCCGAGCGGCCTTGGGCGTGCAGGCCTCTCTGGCCGAGAGCGAGAGAGTGGGCGCGGCGGGTGGAGGCGGAAGCCCAGGGAAGGCTGCCTGCAGGGCCTGGGGTCGGGGGCCGACCGAGATGTCGGCCCCTTCTCTCGGCCTCACCGTAGCCCCGCAGAAGGGCTGCGAAAGCGGCTCCTGCTGCGACGGTGAAGCGCCACATGGAGCAGGACAAACGGCCTAGTTCGGAGGGCGCGGGAGAACGTCTGACAGCAGCCTCGTTTCCCTCAGGTGCAGAGAGCCTTCGGACGACCCAGCGGAGCAAGCGTTCGGAAAGCCCCGGGCTGCACAGCCGGCTCGCGGAGAGAGACGAACGGCCGCGCCGGCCTCCCACCAGCCTCTCTGGGGTGGCTCTGAGCAGGAAGCCCTGCCCGAAGCGGTCGGTGGAAGCGCAGACCTCCTGTCAAGGGAGAGTGTCAGGAGGAGGCAGTGGCCCAGCAAGCCCCACTCCGTCCCGTGAAGAGAGAAGCGCTTGTGGCCCCTAGGAGCACAGAGCAAGGGCCAGACCCTCAGCTCCTTCTGCGCGCGTCACGGAGCGGTCCCTGTCAGCTCCCCCTTCCCCTCAGTCCCAGAGCCTTCCCTCAGACGCAGTGGAGGACGCCCACGCTCTGCCGGCTCGGGCCTCCACCCCGGGGACGTGTGGGTGCCGCCCGCGCCTCCGGTCCCGCGGCGGGCTTCAGGGAGTCAGGCACTTTGGAAGCATGGGCCGGGCACGAGAGCGAGACAGCAGGGCCCTGAATTCACAGCAACACCGTGCTCCGGGGAGATCGACGTCCGGGGAAAGACGAGTGCGGAGAGAGAAGCACGCAGGAGAGTGGAAGCGTCCCGCTTCGGGAGGCCGGAGCGCCCGGGCCGTGGGGCCGGGCTCTCCCGGGGCAGCGCTCCGAAGCGGAGGTGGGAAGCTGGTGGCTGCCTCGGCCTCTGTGGCATGGCCCGCGTTCCGGCCCCCTGGAGCTCCCTGGGAGAAACAAGAGAGGGGGGCATGCCAACAGCACCACCCCGCACTCGTCGCTCCACGGAGAAGCATGCCTTCGGAAAGCTGAGCCTGGAAAGCTCGAGTGAGCACCACAGCCTTCCCTCCGAGCGAGAAGCCTGGAGCCGAGCGGCCTTGGGCGTGCAGGCCTCTCTGGCCGAGAGCGAGAGAGTGGGCGCGGCGGGTGGAGGCGGAAGCCCAGGGAAGGCTGCCTGCAGGGCCTGGGGTCGGTGGCCGACCGAGATGTCGGCCCCTTCTCTCGGCCTCACCGTAGCCCCGCAGAAGGGCTGCGAAAGCGGCTCCTGCTGCGACGGTGAAGCGCCACATGGAGCAGGACAAACGGCCTAGTTCGGAGGGCGCGGGAGAACGTCTGACAGCAGCCTCGTTTCCCTCAGCTGCAGAGAGCCTTCGGACGACCCCAGCGGAGCAAGCGTTCGGAAAGCCCCGGGCTGCACAGCCGGCTCGCGGAGAGAGCCGAACGGCTGCGCCGGCCTCCCACCAGCCTCTCTGGGGTGGCTCTGAGCAGGGAGCCCTGCCCGCAGCGGGCGGTGGAAGCGCAGAGCTCCTGCCAAGGGAGAGCGTCAGGACGAGGCAGTGGCCCAGCAAGCCCCACTCCGTCCCGTGAAGAGAGAAGCGCTTGTGGCCCCTACGAGCACAGAGCATGGGCCAGACCCTCAGCTCCTTCTGCGCGCGTCACGGAGCGGTCCCTGTCAGCTCCCCCTTCCCCTCAGTCCCAGAGCCTTCCCTCAGACGCAGTGGAGGACGCCCACGCTCTGCCGGCTCGGGCCTCCACCCCGGGGACGTGTGGGTGCCGCCCGCGCCTCCGGTCCGGCGGTGGGCTTCAGGGAGTCAGGCACTTTGGAAGCATGGGCCGGGCACGAGAGCGAGACAGCGGGGCCCTGAATTCACAGCAACACCGTGCTCCGGGGAGAACGACGTCCGGGGAAAGACGAGTGCGGAGAGAGAAGCACGCAGGAGAGTGGAAGCGTCCCGCTTCGGGAGGCCGGAGCGCCCGGGCCGTGGGGCCGGGCTCTCCCGGGGCAGCGCTCCGAAGCGGAGGTGGGAAGCTGGTGGCTGCCTCGGCCTCTGTGGCATGGCCCGCGTTCCGGCCCCCTGGAGCTCCCTGGGAGAAACAAGAGAGGGGGGCATGCCAACAGCACCACCCCGCACTCGTCGCTCCACGGAGAAGCATGCCTTAGGAAAGCTGAGCCTGGAAAGCTCGAGTGAGCACCACAGCCTTCCCTCCGAGCGAGAAGCCTGGAGCAGAGCGGCCTTGGGCGTGCAGGCCTCTCTGGTCGAGAGCGAGAGAGTGGGCGCGGCGGGTGGAGGCGGAAGCCCGGGGAAGGCTGCCTGCAGGGCCTGGGGTCGGGGGCCGACCGAGATGTCGGCCCCTTCTCTCGGCCTCACCGTAGCCCCGCAGAAGGGCTGCGAAAGCGGCTCCTGCTGCGACGGTGAAGCGCCACATGGAGCAGGACAAACGGCCTAGTTGGGAGGGCGCGGGAGAACGTCAGACAGCAGCCTTGTTTCCCTCAGCGGCAGAGAGCCTTCGGACGACCCCAGCGGAGCAAGCGTTCGGAAAGCCCCGGGCTGCACAGCCGGCTCGCGGAGAGAGCCGAACGCCCGCGTCGGCCTCCCACCAGCCTCTCTGGGGTGGCTCTGAGCAGGGAGCCCTGCCCGAAGCGGGCGGTGGAAGCGCAGAGCTCCTGCCAAGGGAGAGCGTCAGGACGAGGCAGTGGCCCAGCAAGCCCCACTCCGTCCCGTGAAGAGAGAAGCGCTTGTGGCCCCTAGGAGCTCAGAGCAAGGCCAGACCCTCAGCTCCTTCTGCGCGCGTCACGGAGCGGTCCCTGTCAGCTCCCCCTTCCCCTCAGTCCCAGAGCCTTCCCTCAGACGCAGTGGAGGACGCCCACGCTCTGCCGGCTCGGGCCTCCACCCCGGGGACGTGTGGGTGCCGCCCGCGCCTCCGGTCCGGCGGCGGGCTTCAGGGAGTCAGGCACTTTGGAAGCATGGGCCGGGCACGAGAGCGAGACAGCGGGGCCCTGAATTCACAGCAACACCGTGCTCCGGGGAGAACGACGTCCGGGGAAAGACGAGTGCGGAGAGAGAAGCACGCAGGAGAGTGGAAGCGTCCCGCTTCGGGAGGCCGGAGCGCCCGGGCCGTGGGGCCGGGCTCTCCCGGGGCAGCGCTCCGAAGCGGAGGTGGGAAGCTGTTGGCTGCCTCGGCCTCTGTGGCATGGCCCGCGTTCCGGTCCCCTGGAGCTCCCTGGGAGAAACAAGAGAGGGGGGCATGCCAACAGCACCACCCCGCACTCGTCGCTCCATGGAGAAGCATGCCTTCGGAAAGCTGAGCCTGGAAAGCTCGAGTGAGCACCACAGCCTTCCCTCCGAGCGAGAAGCCTGGAGCCGAGCGGCCTTGGGCGTGCAGGCCTCTCTGGCCGAGAGCGAGAGAGTGGGCGCGGCGGGTGGAGGCGGAAGCCCAGGGAAGGCTGCCTGCAGGGCCTGGGGTCGGTGGCCGACCGAGATGTCGGCCCCTTCTCTCGGCCTCACCGTAGCCCCGCAGAAGGGCTGCGAAAGCGGCTACTGCTGCGACGGTGAAGCGCCACATGGAGCAGGACAAACGGCCTAGTTGGGAGGGCACGGGAGAACGTCAGACAGCAGCCTCGTTTCCCTCAGGTGCAGAGAGCCTTCGGACGACCCAGCGGAGCAAGCGTTCGGAAAGCCCCGGGCTGCACAGCCGGCTCGCGGAGAGAGCCGAACGGCCGCGCCGGCCTCCCACCAGCCTCTCTGGGGTGGCTCTGAGCAGGGAGCCCTGCCCGAAGCGGGCGGTGGAAGCGCAGAGCTCCTGCCAAGGGAGAGCGTCAGGACGAGGCAGTGGCCCAGCAAGCCCCACTCCGTCCCGTGAAGAGAGAAGCGCTTGTGGCCCCTAGGAGCACAGAGCAAGGGCCAGACCCTCAGCTCCTTCTGCGCGCGTCACGGAGCGGTCCCTGTCAGCTCCCCCTTCCCCTCAGTCCCAGAGCCTTCCCTCAGACGCAGTGGAGGACGCCCACGCTCTGCCGGCTCGGGCCTCCACCCCGGGGACGTGTGGGTGCCGTCCGCGCCTCCGGTCCGGCGGTGGGCTTCAGGGAGTCAGGCACTTTGGAAGCATGGGCCGGGCACGAGAGCGAGACAGCGGGGCCCTGAATTCACAGCAACACCGTGCTCCGGGGAGAACGACGTCCGGGGAAAGACGAGTGCGGAGAGAGAAGCACGCAGGAGAGTGGAAGCGTCCCGCTTCGGGAGGCCGGAGCGCCCGGGCCGTGGGGCCGGGCTCTCCCGGGGCAGCGCTCCGAAGCGGAGGTGGGAAGCTGGTGGCTGCCTCGGCCTCTGTGGCATGGCCCGCGTTCCGGCCCCCTGGAGCTCCCTGGGAGAAACAAGAGAGGGGGGCATGCCAACAGCACCACCCCGCACTCGTCGCTCCACGGAGAAGCATGCCTTCGGAAAGCTGAGCCTGGAAAGCTCGAGTGAGCACCACAGCCTTCCCTCCGAGCGAGAAGCCTGGAGCCGAGCGGCCTTGGGCGTGCAGGCCTCTCTGGCCGAGAGCGAGAGAGTGGGCGCGGCGGGTGGAGGCGGAAGCCCGGGGAAGGCTGCCTGCAGGGCCTGGGGTCGGGGGCCGACCGAGATGTCGGCCCCTTCTCTCGGCCTCACCGTAGCCCCGCAGAAGGGCTGCGAAAGCGGCTCCTGCTGCGACGGTGAAGCGCCACATGGAGCAGGACAAACGGCCTAGTTCGGAGGGCGCGGGAGAACGTCTGACAGCAGCCTCGTTTCCCTCAGGTGCAGAGAGCCTTCGGACGACCCAGCGGAGCAAGCGTTCGGAAAGCCCCGGGCTGCACAGCCGGCTCGCGGAGAGAGACGAACGGCCGCGCCGGCCTCCCACCAGCCTCTCTGGGGTGGCTCTGAGCAGGAAGCCCTGCCCGAAGCGGTCGGTGGAAGCGCAGACCTCCTGTCAAGGGAGAGTGTCAGGAGGAGGCAGTGGCCCAGCAAGCCCCACTCCGTCCCGTGAAGAGAGAAGCGCTTGTGGCCCCTAGGAGCACAGAGCAAGGGCCAGACCCTCAGCTCCTTCTGCGCGCGTCACGGAGCGGTCCCTGTCAGCTCCCCCTTCCCCTCAGTCCCAGAGCCTTCCCTCAGACGCAGTGGAGGACGCCCACGCTCTGCCGGCTCGGGCCTCCACCCCGGGGACGTGTGGGTGCCGCCCGCGCCTCCGGTCTGGCGGCGGGCTTCAGGGAGTCAGGCACTTTGGAAGCATGGGCCGGGCACGAGAGCGAGACAGCAGGGCCCTGAATTCACAGCAACACCGTGCTCCGGGGAGAACGACGTCCGGGGAAAGACGAGTGCGGAGAGAGAAGCACGCAGGAGAGTGGAAGCGTCCCGCTTCGGGAGGCCGGAGCGCCCGGGCCGTGGGGCCGGGCTCTCCCGGGGCAGCGCTCCGAAGCGGAGGTGGGAAGCTGGTGGCTGCCTCGGCCTCTGTGGCATGGCCCGCGTTCCGGCCCCCTGGAGCTCCCTGGGAGAAACAAGAGAGGGGGGCATGCCAACAGCACCACCCCGCACTCGTCGCTCCACGGAGAAGCATGCCTTCGGAAAGCTGAGCCTGGAAAGCTCGAGTGAGCACCACAGCCTTCCCTCCGAGCGAGAAGCCTGGAGCCGAGCGGCCTTGGGCGTGCAGGCCTCTCTGGCCGAGAGCGAGAGAGTGGGCGCGGCGGGTGGAGGCGGAAGCCCAGGGAAGGCTGCCTGCAGGGCCTGGGGTCGGTGGCCGACCGAGATGTCGGCCCCTTCTCTCGGCCTCACCGTAGCCCCGCAGAAGGGCTGCGAAAGCGGCTCCTGCTGCGACGGTGAAGCGCCACATGGAGCAGGACAAACGGCCTAGTTCGGAGGGCGCGGGAGAACGTCTGACAGCAGCCTCGTTTCCCTCAGCTGCAGAGAGCCTTCGGACGACCCCAGCGGAGCAAGCGTTCGGAAAGCCCCGGGCTGCACAGCCGGCTCGCGGAGAGAGCCGAACGGCTGCGCCGGCCTCCCACCAGCCTCTCTGGGGTGGCTCTGAGCAGGGAGCCCTGCCCGAAGCGGGCGGTGGAAGCGCAGAGCTCCTGCCAAGGGAGAGCGTCAGGACGAGGCAGTGGCCCAGCAAGCCCCACTCCGTCCCGTGAAGAGAGAAGCGCTTGTGGCCCCTACGAGCACAGAGCAAGGGCCAGACCCTCAGCTCCTTCTGCGCGCGTCACGGAGCGGTCCCTGTCAGCTCCCCCTTCCCCTCAGTCCCAGAGCCTTCCCTCAGACGCAGTGGAGGACGCCCACGCTCTGCCGGCTCGGGCCTCCACCCCGGGGACGTGTGGGTGCCGCCCGCGCCTCCGGTCCGGCGGTGGGCTTCAGGGAGTCAGGCACTTTGGAAGCATGGGCCGGGCACGAGAGCGAGACAGCGGGGCCCTGAATTCACAGCAACACCGTGCTCCGGGGAGAACGACGTCCGGGGAAAGACGAGTGCGGAGAGAGAAGCACGCAGGAGAGTGGAAGCGTCCCGCTTCGGGAGGCCGGAGCGCCCGGGCCGTGGGGCCGGGCTCTCCCGGGGCAGCGCTCCGAAGCGGAGGTGGGAAGCTGGTGGCTGCCTCGGCCTCTGTGGCATGGCCCGCGTTCCGGCCCCCTGGAGCTCCCTGGGAGAAACAAGAGAGGGGGGCATGCCAACAGCACCACCCCGCACTCGTCGCTCCACGGAGAAGCATGCCTTAGGAAAGCTGAGCCTGGAAAGCTCGAGTGAGCACCACAGCCTTCCCTCCGAGCGAGAAGCCTGGAGCAGAGCGGCCTTGGGCGTGCAGGCCTCTCTGGTCGAGAGCGAGAGAGTGGGCGCGGCGGGTGGAGGCGGAAGCCCGGGGAAGGCTGCCTGCAGGGCCTGGGGTCGGGGGCCGACCGAGATGTCGGCCCCTTCTCTCGGCCTCACCGTAGCCCCGCAGAAGGGCTGCGAAAGCGGCTCCTGCTGCGACGGTGAAGCGCCACATGGAGCAGGACAAACGGCCTAGTTGGGAGGGCGCGGGAGAACGTCAGAAAGCAGCCTTGTTTCCCTCAGCGGCAGAGAGCCTTCGGACGACCCCAGCGGAGCAAGCGTTCGGAAAGCCCCGGGCTGCACAGCCGGCTCGCGGAGAGAGTCGAACGGCCGCGTCGGCCTCCCACCAGCCTCTCTGGGGTGGCTCTGAGCAGGGAGCCCTGCCCGAAGCGGGCGGTGGAAGCGCAGAGCTCCTGCCAAGGGAGAGCGTCAGGACGAGGCAGTGGCCCAGCAAGCCCCACTCCGTCCCGTGAAGAGAGAAGCGCTTGTGGCCCCTAGGAGCTCAGAGCAAGGCCAGACCCTCAGCTCCTTCTGCGCGCGTCACGGAGCGGTCCCTGTCAGCTCCCCCTTCCCCTCAGTCCCAGAGCCTTCCCTCAGACGCAGTGGAGGACGCCCACGCTCTGCCGGCTCGGGCCTCCACCCCGGGGACGTGTGGGTGCCGCCCGCGCCTCCGGTCCGGCGGCGGGCTTCAGGGAGTCAGGCACTTTGGAAGCATGGGCCGGGCACGAGAGCGAGACAGCGGGGCCCTGAATTCACAGCAACACCGTGCTCCGGGGAGAACGACGTCCGGGGAAAGACGAGTGCGGAGAGAGAAGCACGCAGGAGAGTGGAAGCGTCCCGCTTCGGGAGGCCGGAGCGCCCGGGCCGTGGGGCCGGGCTCTCCCGGGGCAGCGCTCCGAAGCGGAGGTGGGAAGCTGTTGGCTGCCTCGGCCTCTGTGGCATGGCCCGCGTTCCGGTCCCCTGGAGCTCCCTGGGAGAAACAAGAGAGGGGGGCATGCCAACAGCACCACCCCGCACTCGTCGCTCCATGGAGAAGCATGCCTTTGGAAAGCTGAGCCTGGAAAGCTCGAGTGAGCACCACAGCCTTCCCTCCGAGCGAGAAGCCTGGAGCCGAGCGGCCTTGGGCGTGCAGGCCTCTCTGGCCGAGAGCGAGAGAGTGGGCGCGGCGGGTGGAGGCGGAAGCCCAGGGAAGGCTGCCTGCAGGGCCTGGGGTCGGGGGCCGACCGAGATGTCGGCCCCTTCTCTCGGCCTCACCGTAGCCCCGCAGAAGGGCTGCGAAAGCGGCTCCTGCTGCGACGGTGAAGCGCCACATGGAGCAGGACAAACGGCCTAGTTCGGAGGGCGCGGGAGAACGTCTGACAGCAGCCTCGTTTCCCTCAGGTGCAGAGAGCCTTCGGACGACCCAGCGGAGCAAGCGTTCGGAAAGCCCCGGGCTGCACAGCCGGCTCGCGGAGAGAGACGAACGGCCGCGCCGGCCTCCCACCAGCCTCTCTGGGGTGGCTCTGAGCAGGAAGCCCTGCCCGAAGCGGTCGGTGGAAGCGCAGACCTCCTGTCAAGGGAGAGTGTCAGGAGGAGGCAGTGGCCCAGCAAGCCCCACTCCGTCCCGTGAAGAGAGAAGCGCTTGTGGCCCCTAGGAGCACAGAGCAAGGGCCAGACCCTCAGCTCCTTCTGCGCGCGTCACGGAGCGGTCCCTGTCAGCTCCCCCTTCCCCTCAGTCCCAGAGCCTTCCCTCAGACGCAGTGGAGGACGCCCACGCTCTGCCGGCTCGGGCCTCCACCCCGGGGACGTGTGGGTGCCGCCCGCGCCTCCGGTCCCGCGGCGGGCTTCAGGGAGTCAGGCACTTTGGAAGCATGGGCCGGGCACGAGAGCGAGACAGCAGGGCCCTGAATTCACAGCAACACCGTGCTCCGGGGAGATCGACGTCCGGGGAAAGACGAGTGCGGAGAGAGAAGCACGCAGGAGAGTGGAAGCGTCCCGCTTCGGGAGGCCGGAGCGCCCGGGCCGTGGGGCCGGGCTCTCCCGGGGCAGCGCTCCGAAGCGGAGGTGGGAAGCTGGTGGCTGCCTCGGCCTCTGTGGCATGGCCCGCGTTCCGGCCCCCTGGAGCTCCCTGGGAGAAACAAGAGAGGGGGGCATGCCAACAGCACCACCCCGCACTCGTCGCTCCACGGAGAAGCATGCCTTCGGAAAGCTGAGCCTGGAAAGCTCGAGTGAGCACCACAGCCTTCCCTCCGAGCGAGAAGCCTGGAGCCGAGCGGCCTTGGGCGTGCAGGCCTCTCTGGCCGAGAGCGAGAGAGTGGGCGCGGCGGGTGGAGGCGGAAGCCCAGGGAAGGCTGCCTGCAGGGCCTGGGGTCGGTGGCCGACCGAGATGTCGGCCCCTTCTCTCGGCCTCACCGTAGCCCCGCAGAAGGGCTGCGAAAGCGGCTCCTGCTGCGACGGTGAAGCGCCACATGGAGCAGGACAAACGGCCTAGTTCGGAGGGCGCGGGAGAACGTCTGACAGCAGCCTCGTTTCCCTCAGCTGCAGAGAGCCTTCGGACGACCCCAGCGGAGCAAGCGTTCGGAAAGCCCCGGGCTGCACAGCCGGCTCGCGGAGAGAGCCGAACGGCTGCGCCGGCCTCCCACCAGCCTCTCTGGGGTGGCTCTGAGCAGGGAGCCCTGCCCGCAGCGGGCGGTGGAAGCGCAGAGCTCCTGCCAAGGGAGAGCGTCAGGACGAGGCAGTGGCCCAGCAAGCCCCACTCCGTCCCGTGAAGAGAGAAGCGCTTGTGGCCCCTACGAGCACAGAGCATGGGCCAGACCCTCAGCTCCTTCTGCGCGCGTCACGGAGCGGTCCCTGTCAGCTCCCCCTTCCCCTCAGTCCCAGAGCCTTCCCTCAGACGCAGTGGAGGACGCCCACGCTCTGCCGGCTCGGGCCTCCACCCCGGGGACGTGTGGGTGCCGCCCGCGCCTCCGGTCCGGCGGTGGGCTTCAGGGAGTCAGGCACTTTGGAAGCATGGGCCGGGCACGAGAGCGAGACAGCGGGGCCCTGAATTCACAGCAACACCGTGCTCCGGGGAGAACGACGTCCGGGGAAAGACGAGTGCGGAGAGAGAAGCACGCAGGAGAGTGGAAGCGTCCCGCTTCGGGAGGCCGGAGCGCCCGGGCCGTGGGGCCGGGCTCTCCCGGGGCAGCGCTCCGAAGCGGAGGTGGGAAGCTGGTGGCTGCCTCGGCCTCTGTGGCATGGCCCGCGTTCCGGCCCCCTGGAGCTCCCTGGGAGAAACAAGAGAGGGGGGCATGCCAACAGCACCACCCCGCACTCGTCGCTCCACGGAGAAGCATGCCTTAGGAAAGCTGAGCCTGGAAAGCTCGAGTGAGCACCACAGCCTTCCCTCCGAGCGAGAAGCCTGGAGCAGAGCGGCCTTGGGCGTGCAGGCCTCTCTGGTCGAGAGCGAGAGAGTGGGCGCGGCGGGTGGAGGCGGAAGCCCGGGAAGGCTGCCTGCAGGGCCTGGGGTCGGGGGCCGACCGAGATGTCGGCCCCTTCTCTCGGCCTCACCGTAGCCCCGCAGAAGGGCTGCGAAAGCGGCTACTGCTGCGACGGTGAAGCGCCACATGGAGCAGGACAAACGGCCTAGTTGGGAGGGCGCGGGAGAACGTCAGACAGCAGCCTTGTTTCCCTCAGCGGCAGAGAGCCTTCGGACGACCCCAGCGGAGCAAGCGTTCGGAAAGCCCCGGGCTGCACAGCCGGCTCGCGGAGAGAGCCGAACGGCCGCGTCGGCCTCCCACCAGCCTCTCTGGGGTGGCTCTGAGCAGGGAGCCCTGCCCGAAGCGGGCGGTGGAAGCGCAGAGCTCCTGCCAAGGGAGAGCGTCAGGACGAGGCAGTGGCCCAGCAAGCCCCACTCCGTCCCGTGAAGAGAGAAGCGCTTGTGGCCCCTAGGAGCTCAGAGCAAGGCCAGACCCTCAGCTCCTTCTGCGCGCGTCACGGAGCGGTCCCTGTCAGCTCCCCCTTCCCCTCAGTCCCAGAGCCTTCCCTCAGACGCAGTGGAGGACGCCCACGCTCTGCCGGCTCGGGCCTCCACCCCGGGGACGTGTGGGTGCCGCCCGCGCCTCCGGTCCGGCGGCGGGCTTCAGGGAGTCAGGCACTTTGGAAGCATGGGCCGGGCACGAGAGCGAGACAGCGGGGCCCTGAATTCACAGCAACACCGTGCTCCGGGGAGAACGACGTCCGGGGAAAGACGAGTGCGGAGAGAGAAGCACGCAGGAGAGTGGAAGCGTCCCGCTTCGGGAGGCCGGAGCGCCCGGGCCGTGGGGCCGGGCTCTCCCGGGGCAGCGCTCCGAAGCGGAGGTGGGAAGCTGGTGGCTGCCTCGGCCTCTGTGGCATGGCCCGCGTTCCGGCCCCCTGGAGCTCCCTGGGAGAAACAAGAGAGGGGGGCATGCCAACAGCACCACCCCGCACTCGTCGCTCCACGGAGAAGCATGCCTTCGGAAAGCTGAGCCTGGAAAGCTCGAGTGAGCACCACAGCCTTCCCTCCGAGCGAGAAGCCTGGAGCCGAGCGGCCTTGGGCGTGCAGGCCTCTCTGGCCGAGAGCGAGAGAGTGGGCGCGGCGGGTGGAGGCGGAAGCCCAGGGAAGGCTGCCTGCAGGGCCTGGGGTCGGGGGCCGACCGAGATGTCGGCCCCTTCTCTCGGCCTCACCGTAGCCCCGCAGAAGGGCTGCGAAAGCGGCTCCTGCTGCGACGGTGAAGCGCCGCATGGAGCAGGACAAACGGCCTAGTTCGTAGGGCGCGGGAGAACGTCTGACAGCAGCCTCGTTTCCCATAGGTGCAGAGAGCCTTCGGACGCCCCTGTGGAGCAAGCGTTCGGAAAGCCCCGGGCTGCACAGACGGCTCGCGGAGAGAGCCGAACGGCCGCGCCGGTCTCCCACCAGCCTCTCTGGGGTGGCTCTGAGCAGGGAGCCCTGCCCGAGACGGGCGGTGGAAGCGCAGAGCTCCTGCCAAGGGAGAGCGTCAGGACGAGGCAGTGGCCCAGCAAGCCCCACTCCGTCCCGTGAAGAGAGAAGCGCTTGTGGCCCCTAGGAGCACAGAGCAAGGGCCAGACCCTCAGCTCCTTCTGCACGCGTCACGGAGCGGTCCCTGTCAGCTCCCCCTTCCCCTCAGTCCCAGAGCCTTCCCTCAGACGCAGTGGAGGACGCCCACGCTCTGCCGGCTCGGGCCTCCACCCCGGGGACGTGTGGGTGCCGCCCGCGCCTCCGGTCCGGCGGCGGGCTTCAGGGAGTCAGGCACTTTGGAAGCATGGGCCGGGCACGAGAGCGAGACAGCGGGGCCCTGAATTCACAGCAACACCGTGCTCCGGGGAGAACGACGTCCGGGGAAAGACGAGTGCGGAGAGAGAAGCACGCAGGAGAGTGGAAGCGTCCCGCTTCGGGAGGCCGGAGCGCCCGGGCCGTGGGGCCGGGCTCTCCCAGGGTAGCGCTCCGAAGCGGAGGTGGGAAGCTGTTGGCTGCCTCGGCCTCTGTGGCATGGCCCGCGTTCCGGTCCCCTGGAGCTCCCTGGGAGAAACAAGAGAGGGGGGCATGCCAACAGCACCACCCCGCACTCGTCGCTCCACGGAGAAGCATGCCTTCGGAAAGCTGAGCCTGGAAATCTCGAGTGAGCACCACAGCCTTCCCTCCGAGCGAGAAGCCTGGAGCCGAGCGGCCTTGGGCGTGCAGGCCTCTCTGGCCGAGAGCGAGAGAGTGGGCGCGGCGGGTGGAGGCGGAAGCCCAGGGAAGGCTGCCTGCAGGGCCTGGGGTCGGGGGCCGACCGAGATGTCGGCCCCTTCTCTCGGCCTCACCGTAGCCCCGCAGAAGGGCTGCGAAAGCGGCTCCTGCTGCGACGGTGAAGCGCCACATGGAGCAGGACAAACGGCCTAGTTCGGAGGGCGCGGGAGAACGTCTGACAGCAGCCTCGTTTCCCTCAGGTGCAGAGAGCCTTCGGACGACCCAGCGGAGCAAGCGTTCGGAAAGCCCCGGGCTGCACAGCCGGCTCGCGGAGAGAGCCGAACGGCCGCGCCGGTCTCCCACCAGCCTCTCTGGGGTGGCTCTGAGCAGGGAGCCCTGCCCGAAGCGGGCGGTGGAAGCGCAGACCTCCTGTCAAGGGAGAGTGTCAGGAGGAGGCAGTGGCCCAGCAAGCCCCACTCCGTCCCGTGAAGAGAGAAGCGCTTGTGGCCCCTAGGAGCACAGAGCAAGGGCCAGACCCTCAGCTCCTTCTGCGCGCGTCACGGAGCGGTCCCTGTCAGCTCCCCCTTCCCCTCAGTCCCAGAGCCTTCCCTCAGACGCAGTGGAGGACGCCCACGCTCTGCCGGCTCGGGCCTCCACCCCGGGGACGTGTGGGTGCCGCCCGCGCCTCCGGTCCCGCGGCGGGCTTCAGGGAGTCAGGCACTTTGGAAGCATGGGCCGGGCACGAGAGCGAGACAGCAGGGCCCTGAATTCACAGCAACACCGTGCTCCGGGGAGATCGACGTCCGGGGAAAGACGAGTGCGGAGAGAGAAGCACGCAGGAGAGTGGAAGCGTCCCGCTTCGGGAGGCCGGAGCGCCCGGGCCGTGGGGCCGGGCTCTCCCGGGGCAGCGCTCCGAAGCGGAGGTGGGAAGCTGGTGGCTGCCTCGGCCTCTGTGGCATGGCCCGCGTTCCGGCCCCCTGGAGCTCCCTGGGAGAAACAAGAGAGGGGGGCATGCCAACAGCACCACCCCGCACTCGTCGCTCCACGGAGAAGCATGCCTTCGGAAAGCTGAGCCTGGAAAGCTCGAGTGAGCACCACAGCCTTCCCTCCGAGCGAGAAGCCTGGAGCCGAGCGGCCTTGGGCGTGCAGGCCTCTCTGGCCGAGAGCGAGAGAGTGGGCGCGGCGGGTGGAGGCGGAAGCCCAGGGAAGGCTGCCTGCAGGGCCTGGGGTCGGTGGCCGACCGAGATGTCGGCCCCTTCTCTCGGCCTCACCGTAGCCCCGCAGAAGGGCTGCGAAAGCGGCTCCTGCTGCGACGGTGAAGCGCCACATGGAGCAGGACAAACGGCCTAGTTCGGAGGGCGCGGGAGAACGTCTGACAGCAGCCTCGTTTCCCTCAGCTGCAGAGAGCCTTCGGACGACCCCAGCGGAGCAAGCGTTCGGAAAGCCCCGGGCTGCACAGCCGGCTCGCGGAGAGAGCCGAACGGCTGCGCCGGCCTCCCACCAGCCTCTCTGGGGTGGCTCTGAGCAGGGAGCCCTGCCCGCAGCGGGCGGTGGAAGCGCAGAGCTCCTGCCAAGGGAGAGCGTCAGGACGAGGCAGTGGCCCAGCAAGCCCCACTCCGTCCCGTGAAGAGAGAAGCGCTTGTGGCCCCTACGAGCACAGAGCATGGGCCAGACCCTCAGCTCCTTCTGCGCGCGTCACGGAGCGGTCCCTGTCAGCTCCCCCTTCCCCTCAGTCCCAGAGCCTTCCCTCAGACGCAGTGGAGGACGCCCACGCTCTGCCGGCTCGGGCCTCCACCCCGGGGACGTGTGGGTGCCGCCCGCGCCTCCGGTCCGGCGGTGGGCTTCAGGGAGTCAGGCACTTTGGAAGCATGGGCCGGGCACGAGAGCGAGACAGCGGGGCCCTGAATTCACAGCAACACCGTGCTCCGGGGAGAACGACGTCCGGGGAAAGACGAGTGCGGAGAGAGAAGCACGCAGGAGAGTGGAAGCGTCCCGCTTCGGGAGGCCGGAGCGCCCGGGCCGTGGGGCCGGGCTCTCCCGGGGCAGCGCTCCGAAGCGGAGGTGGGAAGCTGGTGGCTGCCTCGGCCTCTGTGGCATGGCCCGCGTTCCGGCCCCCTGGAGCTCCCTGGGAGAAACAAGAGAGGGGGGCATGCCAACAGCACCACCCCGCACTCGTCGCTCCACGGAGAAGCATGCCTTAGGAAAGCTGAGCCTGGAAAGCTCGAGTGAGCACCACAGCCTTCCCTCCGAGCGAGAAGCCTGGAGCAGAGCGGCCTTGGGCATGCAGGCCTCTCTGGTCGAGAGCGAGAGTGTGGGCGCGGCGGGTGGAGGCGGAAGCCCGGGAAGGCTGCCTGCAGGGCCTGGGGTCGGGGGCCGACCGAGATGTCGGCCCCTTCTCTCGGCCTCACCGTAGCCCCGCAGAAGGGCTGCGAAAGCGGCTACTGCTGCGACGGTGAAGCGCCACATGGAGCAGGACAAACGGCCTAGTTGGGAGGGCGCGGGAGAACGTCAGACAGCAGCCTTGTTTCCCTCAGCGGCAGAGAGCCTTCGGACGACCCCAGCGGAGCAAGCGTTCGGAAAGCCCCGGGCTGCACAGCCGGCTCGCGGAGAGAGCCGAACGGCCGCGTCGGCCTCCCACCAGCCTCTCTGGGGTGGCTCTGAGCAGGGAGCCCTGCCCGAAGCGGGCGGTGGAAGCGCAGAGCTCCTGCCAAGGGAGAGCGTCAGGACGAGGCAGTGGCCCAGCAAGCCCCACTCCGTCCCGTGAAGAGAGAAGCGCTTGTGGCCCCTAGGAGCTCAGAGCAAGGCCAGACCCTCAGCTCCTTCTGCGCGCGTCACGGAGCGGTCCCTGTCAGCTCCCCCTTCCCCTCAGTCCCAGAGCCTTCCCTCAGACGCAGTGGAGGACGCCCACGCTCTGCCGGCTCGGGCCTCCACCCCGGGGACGTGTGGGTGCCGCCCGCGCCTCCGGTCCGGCGGCGGGCTTCAGGGAGTCAGGCACTTTGGAAGCATGGGCCGGGCACGAGAGCGAGACAGCGGGGCCCTGAATTCACAGCAACACCGTGCTCCGGGGAGAACGACGTCCGGGGAAAGACGAGTGCGGAGAGAGAAGCACGCAGGAGAGTGGAAGCGTCCCGCTTCGGGAGGCCGGAGCGCCCGGGCCGTGGGGCCGGGCTCTCCCGGGGCAGCGCTCCGAAGCGGAGGTGGGAAGCTGGTGGCTGTCTCGGCCTCTGTGGCATGGCCCGCGTTCCGGCCCCCTGGAGCTCCCTGGGAGAAACAAGAGAGGGGGGCATGCCAACAGCACCACCCCGCACTCGTCGCTCCACGGAGAAGCATGCCTTCGGAAAGCTGAGCCTGGAAAGCTCGAGTGAGCACCACAGCCTTCCCTCCGAGCGAGAAGCCTGGAGCCGAGCGGCCTTGGGCGTGCAGGCCTCTCTGGCCGAGAGCGAGAGAGTGGGCGCGGCGGGTGGAGGCGGAAGCCCAGGGAAGGCTGCCTGCAGGGCCTGGGGTCGGGGGCCGACCGAGATGTCGGCCCCTTCTCTCGGCCTCACCGTAGCCCCGCAGAAGGGCTGCGAAAGCGGCTCCTGCTGCGACGGTGAAGCGCCGCATGGAGCAGGACAAACGGCCTAGTTCGTAGGGCGCGGGAGAACGTCTGACAGCAGCCTCGTTTCCCATAGGTGCAGAGAGCCTTCGGACGCCCCAGTGGAGCAAGCGTTCGGAAAGCCCCGGGCTGCACAGACGGCTCGCGGAGAGAGCCGAACGGCCGCGCCGGTCTCCCACCAGCCTCTCTGGGGTGGCTCTGAGCAGGGAGCCCTGCCCGAGACGGGCGGTGGAAGCGCAGAGCTCCTGCCAAGGGAGAGCGTCAGGACGAGGCAGTGGCCCAGCAAGCCCCACTCCGTCCCGTGAAGAGAGAAGCGCTTGTGGCCCCTAGGAGCACAGAGCAAGGGCCAGACCCTCAGCTCCTTCTGCACGCGTCACGGAGCGGTCCCTGTCAGCTCCCCCTTCCCCTCAGTCCCAGAGCCTTCCCTCAGACGCAGTGGAGGACGCCCACGCTCTGCCGGCTCGGGCCTCCACCCCGGGGACGTGTGGGTGCCGCCCGCGCCTCCGGTCCGGCGGCGGGCTTCAGGGAGTCAGGCACTTTGGAAGCATGGGCCGGGCACGAGAGCGAGACAGCGGGGCCCTGAATTCACAGCAACACCGTGCTCCGGGGAGAACGACGTCCGGGGAAAGACGAGTGCGGAGAGAGAAGCACGCAGGAGAGTGGAAGCGTCCCGCTTCGGGAGGCCGGAGCGCCCGGGCCGTGGGGCCGGGCTCTCCCGGGGCAGCGCTCCGAAGCGGAGGTGGGAAGCTGGTGGCTGCCTCGGCCTCTGTGGCATGGCCCGCGTTCCGGCCCCCTGGAGCTCCCTGGGAGAAACAAGAGAGGGGGGCATGCCAACAGCACCACCCCGCACTCGTCGCTCCACGGAGAAGCATGCCTTAGGAAAGCTGAGCCTGGAAAGCTCGAGTGAGCACCACAGCCTTCCCTCCGAGCGAGAAGCCTGGAGCAGAGCGGCCTTGGGCATGCAGGCCTCTCTGGTCGAGAGCGAGAGAGTGGGCGCGGCGGGTGGAGGCGGAAGCCCGGGAAGGCTGCCTGCAGGGCCTGGGGTCGGGGGCCGACCGAGATGTCGGCCCCTTCTCTCGGCCTCACCGTAGCCCCGCAGAAGGGCTGCGAAAGCGGCTACTGCTGCGACGGTGAAGCGCCACATGGAGCAGGACAAACGGCCTAGTTGGGAGGGCGCGGGAGAACGTCAGACAGCAGCCTTGTTTCCCTCAGCGGCAGAGAGCCTTCGGACGACCCCAGCGGAGCAAGCGTTCGGAAAGCCCCGGGCTGCACAGCCGGCTCGCGGAGAGAGCCGAACGGCCGCGTCGGCCTCCCACCAGCCTCTCTGGGGTGGCTCTGAGCAGGGAGCCCTGCCCGAAGCGGGCGGTGGAAGCGCAGAGCTCCTGCCAAGGGAGAGCGTCAGGACGAGGCAGTGGCCCAGCAAGCCCCACTCCGTCCCGTGAAGAGAGAAGCGCTTGTGGCCCCTAGGAGCTCAGAGCAAGGCCAGACCCTCAGCTCCTTCTGCGCGCGTCACGGAGCGGTCCCTGTCAGCTCCCCCTTCCCCTCAGTCCCAGAGCCTTCCCTCAGACGCAGTGGAGGACGCCCACGCTCTGCCGGCTCGGGCCTCCACCCCGGGGACGTGTGGGTGCCGCCCGCGCCTCCGGTCCGGCGGCGGGCTTCAGGGAGTCAGGCACTTTGGAAGCATGGGCCGGGCACGAGAGCGAGACAGCGGGGCCCTGAATTCACAGCAACACCGTGCTCCGGGGAGAACGACGTCCGGGGAAAGACGAGTGCGGAGAGAGAAGCACGCAGGAGAGTGGAAGCGTCCCGCTTCGGGAGGCCGGAGCGCCCGGGCCGTGGGGCCGGGCTCTCCCGGGGCAGCGCTCCGAAGCGGAGGTGGGAAGCTGGTGGCTGTCTCGGCCTCTGTGGCATGGCCCGCGTTCCGGCCCCCTGGAGCTCCCTGGGAGGAACAAGAGAGGGGGGCATGCCAACAGCACCACCCCGCACTCGTCGCTCCACGGAGAAGCATGCCTTCGGAAAGCTGAGCCTGGAAAGCTCGAGTGAGCACCACAGCCTTCCCTCCGAGCGAGAAGCCTGGAGCCGAGCGGCCTTGGGTGTGCAGACCTCTCTGGCCGAGAGCGAGAGAGTGGGCGCGGCGGGTGGAGGCGGAAGCCCAGGGAAGGCTGCCTGCAGGGCCTGGGGTCGGTGGCCGACCGAGATGTTGGCCCCTTCTCTCGGCCTCACCGTAGCCCCGCAGAAGGGCTGCGAAAGCGGCTCCTGCTGCGACGGTGAAGCGCCGCATGGAGCAGGACAAACGGCCTAGTTCGTAGGGCGCGGGAGAACGTCTGACAGCAGCCTCGTTTCCCTCAGCTGCAGAGAGCCTTCGGACGACCCAGCGGAGCAAGCGTTCGGAAAGCCCCGGGCTGCACAGCCGGCTCGCGGAGAGAGCCGAACGGCCGCGCCGGCCTCCCACCAGCCTCTCTGGGGTGGCTCTGAGCAGGGAGCCCTGCCGGAAGCGGGCGGTGGAAGCGCAGAGCTCCTGCCAAGGGAGAGCGTCAGGACGAGGCAGTGGCCCAGCAAGCCCCACTCCGTCCCGTGAAGAGAGAAGCGCTTGTGGCCCCTAGGAGCACAGAGCAAGGGCCAGACCCTCAGCTCCTTCTGCGCGCGTCACGGAGCGGTCCCTGTCAGCTCCCCCTTCCCCTCAGTCCCAGAGCCTTCCCTCAGACGCAGTGGAGGACGCCCACGCTCTGCCGGCTCGGGCCTCCACCCCGGGGACTTGTGGGTGCCGCCCGCGCCTCCGGTCCGGCGGCGGTCTTCAGGGAGTCAGGCACTTTGGAAGCATGGGCCGGGCACGAGAGCGAGACAGCGGGGCCCTGAATTCACAGCAACACCGTGCTCCGGGGAGAACGACGTCCGGGGAAAGACGAGTGCGGAGAGAGAAGCACGCAGGAGAGTGGAAGCGTCCCGCTTCGGGAGGCCGGAGCGCCCGGGCCGTGGGGCCGGGCTCTCCCGGGGCAGCGCTCCGAAGCGGAGGTGGGAAGCTGGTGGCTGCCTCGGCCTCTGTGGCATGGCCCGCGTTCCGGCCCCCTGGAGCTCCCTGGGAGAAACAAGAGAGGGGGGCATGCCAACAGCACCACCCCGCACTCGTCGCTCCACGGAGAAGCATGCCTTCGGAAAGCTGAGCCTGGAAAGCTCGAGTGAGCACCACAGCCTTCCCTCCGAGCAAGAAGCCTGGAGCCGAGCGGCCTTGGGCGTGCAGGCCTCTCTGGCCGAGAGCGAGAGAGTGGGCGCGGCGGGTGGAGGCGGAAGCCCAGGGAAGGCTGCCTGCAGGGCCTGGGGTCGGGGGCCGACCGAGATGTCGGCCCCTTCTCTCGGCCTCACCGTAGCCCCGCAGAAGGGCTGCGAAAGCGGCTCCTGCTGCCACGGTGAAGCGCCACATGGAGCAGGACAAACGGCCTAGTTCGGAGGGCGCGGGAGAACGTCTGACAGCAGCCTCGTTTCCCTCAGCTGCAGAGAGCCTTCGGACGACCCCAGCGGAGCAAGCGTTCGGAAAGCCCCGGGCTGCACAGCCGGCTCGCGGAGAGAGCCGAACGGCTGCGCCGGCCTCCCACCAGCCTCTCTGGGGTGGCTCTGAGCAGGGAGCCCTGCCCGAAGCGGGCGGTGGAAGCGCAGAGCTCCTGCCAAGGGAGAGCGTCAGGACGAGGCAGTGGCCCAGCAAGCCCCACTCCGTCCCGTGAAGAGAGAAGCGCTTGTGGCCCCTAGGAGCACAGAGCAAGGGCCAGACCCTCAGCTCCTTCTGCGCGCGTCACGGAGCGGTCCCTGTCAGCTCCCCCTTCCCCTCAGTCCCAGAGCCTTCCCTCAGACGCAGTGGAGGACGCCCACGCTCTGCCGGCTCGGGCCTCCACCCCGGGGACGTGTGGGTGCCGCCCGCGCCTCCGGTCCGGCGGCGGGCTTCAGGGAGTCAGGCACTTTGGAAGCATGGGCCGGGCACGAGAGCGAGACAGCGGGGCCCTGAATTCACAGCAACACCGTGCTCCGGGGAGAACGACGTCCGGGGAAAGACGAGTGCGGAGAGAGAAGCACGCAGGAGAGTGGAAGCGTCCCGCTTCGGGAGGCCGGAGCGCCCGGGCCGTGGGGCCGGGCTCTCCCGGGGCAGCGCTCCGAAGCGGAGGTGGGAAGCTGGTGGCTGCCTCGGCCTCTGTGGCATGGCCCGCGTTCCGGCCCCCTGGAGCTCCCTGGAAGAAACAAGAGAGGGGGGCATGCCAACAGCACCACCCCGCACTCGTCGCTCCACGGAGAAGCATGCCTTCGGAAAGCTGAGCCTGGAAAGCTCGAGTGAGCACCACAGCCTTCCCTCCGAGCGAGAAGCCTGGAGCCGAGCGGCCTTGGGCGTGCAGACCTCTCTGGCCGAGAGCGAGAGAGTGGGCGCGGCGGGTGGAGGCGGAAGCCCAGGGAAGGCTGCCTGCAGGGCCTGGGGTCGGTGGCCGACCGAGATGTCGGCCCCTTCTCTCGGCCTCACCGTAGCCCCGCAGAAGGGCTGCGAAAGCGGCTCCTGCTGCCACGGTGAAGCGCCACATGGAGCAGGCCAAACGGCCTAGTTCAGAGGGCGCGGGAGAACGTCTGACAGCAGCCTCGTTTCCCTCAGCTGCAGAGAGCCTTCGGACGACCCCAGCGGAGCAAGCGTTCGGAAAGCCCCGGGCTGCACAGCCGGCTCGCGGAGAGAGCCGAACGGCTGCGCCGGCCTCCCACTAGCCTCTCTGGGGTGGCTCTGAGCAGGGAGCCCTGCCCGAAGCGGGCGGTGGAAGCGCAGAGCTCCTGCCAAGGAAGAGCGTCAGGACGAGGCAGTGGCCCAGCAAGCCCCACTCCGTCCCGGGAAGAGAGAAGCGCTTGTGGCCCCTAGGAGCACAGAGCAAGGGCCAGACCCTCAGCTCCTTCTGCGCGCGTCACGGAGAGGTCCCTGTCAGCTCCCCCTTCCCCTCAGTCCCAGAGCCTTCCCTCAGACGCAGTGGAGGACGCCCACGCTCTGCCGGCTCGGGTCTCCACCCCGGGGACGTGTGGGTGTCGCCCGCCCCTACGGTCCCTCGGCGGGCTTCAGGGAGTCAGGCACTTTGGAAGCATGGGCCGGGCACGAGAGCGAGACAGCGGGGCCCTGAATTCACAGCAACACCGTGCTCCGGGGAGAACGACGTCCGGGGAAAGACGAGTGCGGAGAGAGAAGCACGCAGGAGAGTAGAAGCGTCCCGCTTCGGGAGGCCGGAGCGCCCGGGCCGTGGGGCCGGGCTCTCCCGGGGCAGCGCTCCGAAGCGGAGGTGGGAAGCTGGTGGCTGTCTCGGCCTCTGTGGCATGGCCCGCGTTCCGGCCCCCTGGAGCTCCCTGGGAGAAACAAGAGAGGGGGGCATGCCAACAGCACCACCCCGCACTCGTCGCTCCACGGAGAAGCATGCCTTCGGAAAGCTGAGCCTGGAAAGCTCGAGTGAGCACCACAGCCTTCCCTCCGAGCGAGAAGCCTGGAGCCGAGCGGCCTTGGGCGTGCAGACCTCTCTGGCCGAGAGCGAGAGAGTGGGCGCGGCGGGTGGAGGCGGAAGCCCAGGGAAGGCTGCCTGCAGGGCCTGGGGTCGGTGGCCGACCGAGATGTTACCCCCTTCTCTCGGCCTCACCGTAGCCCCGCAGAAGGGCTGCGAAAGCGGCTCCTGCTGCGACGGTGAAGCGCCGCATGGAGCAGGACAAACGGCCTAGTTCGTAGGGCGCGGGAGAACGTCTGACAGCAGCCTCGTTTCCCTCAGCTGCAGAGAGCCTTCGGACGACCCCAGCGGAGCAAGCGTTCGGAAAGCCCCGGGCTGCACAGCCAGCTCGCGGAGAGAGCCGAACGGCCGCGCCGGCCTTCCACCAGCCTCTCTGGGGTGGCTCTGAGCAGGGAGCCCTGCCCGAGACGGGCGGTGGAAGCGCAGAGCTCCTGCCAAGGGAGAGCGTCAGGACGAGGCAGTGGCCCAGCAAGCCCCACTCCGTCCCGGGAAGAGAGAAGCGCTTGTGGCCCCTAGGAGCACAGAGCAAGGGCCAGACCCTCAGCTCCTTCTGCGCGCGTCACGGAGCGGTCCCTGTCAGCTCCCCCTTCCCCTCAGTCCCAGAGCCTTCCCTCAGACGCAGTGGAGGACGCCCACGCTCTGCCGGCTCGGGCCTCCACCCCGGGGACGTGTGGGTGCCGCCCGCGCCTCCGGTCCGGCGGCGGGCTTCAGGGAGTCAGGCACTTTGGAAGCATGGGCCGGGCACGAGAGCGAGACAGCGGGGCCCTGAATTCACAGCAACACCGTGCTCCGGGGAGAACGACGTCCGGGGAAAGACGAGTGCGGAGAGAGAAGCACGCAGGAGAGTGGAAGCGTCCCGCTTCGGGAGGCCGGAGCGCCCGGGCCGTGGGGCCGGGCTCTCCCGGGGCAGCGCTCCGAAGCGGAGGTGGGAAGCTGTTGGCTGCCTCGGCCTCTGTGGCATGGCCCGCGTTCCGGTCCCCTGGAGCTCCCTGGGAGAAACAAGAGAGGGGGGCATGCCAACAGCACCACCCCGCACTCGTCGCTCCACGGAGAAGCATGCCTTCGGAAAGCTGAGCCTGGAAAGCTCGAGTGAGCACCACAGCCTTCCCTCCGAGCGAGAAGCCTGGAGCCGAGCGGCCTTGGGCGTGCAGGCCTCTCTGGCCGAGAGCGAGAGAGTGGGCGCGGCGGGTGGAGGCGGAAGCCCAGGGAAGGCTGCCTGCAGGGCCTGGGGTCGGTGGCCGTCCGAGATGTCGGCCCCTTCTCTCGGCCTCACCGTAGCCCCGCAGAAGGGCTGCGAAAGCGGCTCCTGCTGCGACGGTGAAGCGCCGCATGGAGCAGGACAAACGGCCTAGTTCGTAGGGCGCGGGAGAACGTCTGACAGCAGCCTCGTTTCCCTCAGGTGCAGAGAGCCTTCGGACGACCCCAGTGGAGCAAGCGTTCGGAAAGCCCCGGGCTGCACAGCCGGCTCGCGGAGAGAGCCGAACGGCCGCGCCGGCCTCCCACCAGCCTCTCTGGGGTGGCTCTGAGCAGGGAGCCCTGCCCGAGACGGGCGGTGGAAGCGCAGAGCTCCTGCCAAGGGAGAGCGTCAGGACGAGGCAGTGGCCCAGCAAGCCCCACTCCGTCCCCTGAAGAGAGAAGCGCTTGTGGCCCCTAGGAGCACAGAGCAAGGGCCAGACCCTCAGCTCCTTCTGCGCGCGTCACGGAGCGGTCCCTGTCAGCTCCCCCTTCCCCTCAGTCCCAGAGCCTTCCCTCAGACGCAGTGGAGGACGCCCACGCTCTGCCGGCTCGGGCCTCCACCCCGGGGACGTGTGGGTGCCGCCCGCGCCTCCGGTCCGGCGGCGGGCTTCAGGGAGTCAGGCACTTTGGAAGCATGGGCCGGGCACGAGAGCGAGACAGCGGGGCCCTGAATTCACAGCAACACCGTGCTCCGGGGAGAACGACGTCCGGGGAAAGACGAGTGCGGAGAGAGAAGCACGCAGGAGAGTGGAAGCGTCCCGCTTCGGGAGGCCGGAGCGCCGGGCCGTGGGGCCGGGCTCTCCCAGGGTAGCGCTCCGAAGCGGAGGTGGGAAGCTGTTGGCTGCCTCGGCCTCTGTGGCATGGCCCGCCTTCCGGCCCCCTGGAGCTCCCTGGGAGAAACAAGAGAGGGGGGCATGCCAACAGCACCACCCCGCACTCGTCGCTCCACGGAGAAGCATGCCTTCGGAAAGCTGAGCCTGGAAAGCTCGAGTGAGCACCACAGCCTTCCCTCCGAGCGAGAAGCCTGGAGCCGAGCGGCCTTGGGCGTGCAGGCCTCTCTGGCCGAGGGCGAGAGAGTGGGCGCGGCGGGTGGAGGCGGAAGCCCAGGGAAGGCTGCCTGCAGGGCCTGGGGTCGGGGGCCGACCGAGATGTCGGCCCCTTCTCTCGGCCTCACCGTAGCCCCGCAGAAGGGCTGCGAAAGCGGCTCCTGCTGCGACGGTGAAGCGCCACATGGAGCAGGACAAACGGCCTAGTTCGGAGGGCGCGGGAGAATGTCTGACAGCAGCCTCGTTTCCCTCAGCTGCAGAGAGCCTTCGGACGACCCAGCGGAGCAAGCGTTCGGAAAGCCCCGGGCTGCACAGCCGGCTCGCGGAGAGAGCCGAACGCCCGCGTCGGCCTCCCACCAGCCTCTCTGGGGTGGCTCTGAGCAGGGAGCCCTGCCCGCAGCGGGCGGTGGAAGCGCAGACCTCCTGCCAAGGGAGAGCGTCAGGACGAGGCAGTGGCCCAGCAAGCCCCACTCCGTCCCCTGAAGAGAGAAGCGCTTGTGGCCCCTAGGAGCACAGAGCAAGGGCCAGACCCTCAGCTCCTTCTGCGCGCGTCACGGAGCGGTCCCTGTCAGCTCCCCCTTCCCCTCAGTCCCAGAGCCTTCCCTCAGACGCAGTGGAGGACGCCCACGCTCTGCCGGCTCGGGCCTCCACCCCGGGGACGTGTGGGTGCCGCCCGCGCCTCCGGTCCGGCGGCGGGCTTCAGGGAGTCAGGCACTTTGGAAGCATGGGCCGGGCACGAGAGCGAGACAGCAGGGCCCTGAATTCACAGCAACACCGTGCTCCGGGGAGAACGACGTCCGGGGAAAGACGAGTGCGGAGAGAGAAGCACGCAGGAGAGTGGAAGCGTCCCGCTTCGGGAGGCCGGAGCGCCCGGGCCGTGGGGCCGGGCTCTCCCGGGGCAGCGCTCCGAAGCGGAGGTGGGAAGCTGGTGGCTGCCTCGGCCTCTGTGGCATGGCCCGCGTTCCGGCCCCCTGGAGCTCCCTGGGAGAAACAAGAGAGGGGGGCATGCCAACAGCACCACCCCGCACTCGTCGCTCCACGGAGAAGCATGCCTTAGGAAACCTGAGCCTGGAAAGCTCGAGTGAGCACCACAGCCTTCCCTCCGAGCGAGAAGCCTGGAGCCGAGCGGCCTTGGGCGTGCAGGCCTCTCTGGTCGAGAGCGAGAGAGTGGGCGCGGCGGGTGGAGGCGGAAGCCCAGGGAAGGCTGCCTGCAGGGCCTGGGGTCGGGGGCCGACCGAGATGTCGGCCCCTTCTCTCGGCCTCACCGTAGCCCCCTAGAAGGGCTGCGAAAGCGGCTCCTGCTGCGACGGTTAAGCGCCACATGGAGCAGGACAAACGGCCTAGTTGGGAGGGCGCGGGAGAACGTCAGACAGCAGCCTTGTTTCCCTCAGCGGCAGAGAGCCTTCGGACGACCCCAGCGGAGCAAGCGTTCGGAAAGCCCCGGGCTGCACAGCCGGCTCGCGGAGAGAGCCGAACGCCCGCGTCGGCCTCCCACCAGCCTCTCTGGGGTGGCTCTGAGCAGGGAGCCCTGCCCGCAGCGGGCGGTGGAAGCGCAGAGCTCCTGCCAAGGGAGAGCGTCAGGACGAGGCAGTGGCCCAGCAAGCCCCACTCCGTCCCCTGAAGAGAGAAGCGCTTGTGGCCCCTAGGAGCACAGAGCAAGGGCCAGACCCTCAGCTCCTTCTGCGCGCGTCACGGAGCGGTCCCTGTCAGCTCCCCCTTCCCCTCAGTCCCAGAGCCTTCCCTCAGACGCAGTGGAGGACGCCCACGCTCTGCCGGCTCGGGCCTCCACCCCGGGGACGTGTGGGTGCCGCCCGCGCCTCCGGTCCCGCGGCGGGCTTCAGGGAGTCAGGCACTTTGGAAGCATGGGCCGGGCACGAGAGCGAGACAGCAGGGCCCTGAATTCACAGCAACACCGTGCTCCGGGGAGATCGACGTCCGGGGAAAGACGAGTGCGGAGAGAGAAGCACGCAGGAGAGTGGAAGCGTCCCGCTTCGGGAGGCCGGAGCGCCCGGGCCGTGGGGCCGGGCTCTCCCGGGGCAGCGCTCCGAAGCGGAGGTGGGAAGCTGGTGGCTGCCTCGGCCTCTGTGGCATGGCCCGCGTTCCGGCCCCCTGGAGCTCCCTGGGAGAAACAAGAGAGGGGGGCATGCCAACAGCACCACCCCGCACTCGTCGCTCCACGGAGAAGCATGCCTTCGGAAAGCTGAGCCTGGAAAGCTCGAGTGAGCACCACAGCCTTCCCTCCGAGCGAGAAGCCTGGAGCCGAGCGGCCTTGGGCGTGCAGGCCTCTCTGGCCGAGAGCGAGAGAGTGGGCGCGGCGGGTGGAGGCGGAAGCCCAGGGAAGGCTGCCTGCAGGGCCTGGGGTCGGTGGCCGACCGAGATGTCGGCCCCTTCTCTCGGCCTCACCGTAGCCCCGCAGAAGGGCTGCGAAAGCGGCTCCTGCTGCGACGGTGAAGCGCCACATGGAGCAGGACAAACGGCCTAGTTCGGAGGGCGCGGGAGAACGTCTGACAGCAGCCTCGTTTCCCTCAGCTGCAGAGAGCCTTCGGACGACCCCAGCGGAGCAAGCGTTCGGAAAGCCCCGGGCTGCACAGCCGGCTCGCGGAGAGAGCCGAACGGCTGCGCCGGCCTCCCACCAGCCTCTCTGGGGTGGCTCTGAGCAGGGAGCCCTGCCCGCAGCGGGCGGTGGAAGCGCAGAGCTCCTGCCAAGGGAGAGCGTCAGGACGAGGCAGTGGCCCAGCAAGCCCCACTCCGTCCCGTGAAGAGAGAAGCGCTTGTGGCCCCTACGAGCACAGAGCATGGGCCAGACCCTCAGCTCCTTCTGCGCGCGTCACGGAGCGGTCCCTGTCAGCTCCCCCTTCCCCTCAGTCCCAGAGCCTTCCCTCAGACGCAGTGGAGGACGCCCACGCTCTGCCGGCTCGGGCCTCCACCCCGGGGACGTGTGGGTGCCGCCCGCGCCTCCGGTCCGGCGGTGGGCTTCAGGGAGTCAGGCACTTTGGAAGCATGGGCCGGGCACGAGAGCGAGACAGCGGGGCCCTGAATTCACAGCAACACCGTGCTCCGGGGAGAACGACGTCCGGGGAAAGACGAGTGCGGAGAGAGAAGCACGCAGGAGAGTGGAAGCGTCCCGCTTCGGGAGGCCGGAGCGCCCGGGCCGTGGGGCCGGGCTCTCCCGGGGCAGCGCTCCGAAGCGGAGGTGGGAAGCTGGTGGCTGCCTCGGCCTCTGTGGCATGGCCCGCGTTCCGGCCCCCTGGAGCTCCCTGGGAGAAACAAGAGAGGGGGGCATGCCAACAGCACCACCCCGCACTCGTCGCTCCACGGAGAAGCATGCCTTAGGAAAGCTGAGCCTGGAAAGCTCGAGTGAGCACCACAGCCTTCCCTCCGAGCGAGAAGCCTGGAGCAGAGCGGCCTTGGGCGTGCAGGCCTCTCTGGTCGAGAGCGAGAGAGTGGGCGCGGCGGGTGGAGGCGGAAGCCCGGGAAGGCTGCCTGCAGGGCCTGGGGTCGGGGGCCGACCGAGATGTCGGCCCCTTCTCTCGGCCTCACCGTAGCCCCGCAGAAGGGCTGCGAAAGCGGCTACTGCTGCGACGGTGAAGCGCCACATGGAGCAGGACAAACGGCCTAGTTGGGAGGGCGCGGGAGAACGTCAGACAGCAGCCTTGTTTCCCTCAGCGGCAGAGAGCCTTCGGACGACCCCAGCGGAGCAAGCGTTCGGAAAGCCCCGGGCTGCACAGCCGGCTCGCGGAGAGAGCCGAACGGCCGCGTCGGCCTCCCACCAGCCTCTCTGGGGTGGCTCTGAGCAGGGAGCCCTGCCCGAAGCGGGCGGTGGAAGCGCAGAGCTCCTGCCAAGGGAGAGCGTCAGGACGAGGCAGTGGCCCAGCAAGCCCCACTCCGTCCCGTGAAGAGAGAAGCGCTTGTGGCCCCTAGGAGCTCAGAGCAAGGCCAGACCCTCAGCTCCTTCTGCGCGCGTCACGGAGCGGTCCCTGTCAGCTCCCCCTTCCCCTCAGTCCCAGAGCCTTCCCTCAGACGCAGTGGAGGACGCCCACGCTCTGCCGGCTCGGGCCTCCACCCCGGGGACGTGTGGGTGCCGCCCGCGCCTCCGGTCCGGCGGCGGGCTTCAGGGAGTCAGGCACTTTGGAAGCATGGGCCGGGCACGAGAGCGAGACAGCGGGGCCCTGAATTCACAGCAACACCGTGCTCCGGGGAGAACGACGTCCGGGGAAAGACGAGTGCGGAGAGAGAAGCACGCAGGAGAGTGGAAGCGTCCCGCTTCGGGAGGCCGGAGCGCCCGGGCCGTGGGGCCGGGCTCTCCCGGGGCAGCGCTCCGAAGCGGAGGTGGGAAGCTGGTGGCTGTCTCGGCCTCTGTGGCATGGCCCGCGTTCCGGCCCCCTGGAGCTCCCTGGGAGAAACAAGAGAGGGGGGCATGCCAACAGCACCACCCCGCACTCGTCGCTCCACGGAGAAGCATGCCTTCGGAAAGCTGAGCCTGGAAAGCTCGAGTGAGCACCACAGCCTTCCCTCCGAGCGAGAAGCCTGGAGCCGAGCGGCCTTGGGCGTGCAGACCTCTCTGGCCGAGAGCGAGAGAGTGGGCGCGGCGGGTGGAGGCGGAAGCCCAGGGAAGGCTGCCTGCAGGGCCTGGGGTCGGTGGCCGACCGAGATGTTACCCCCTTCTCTCGGCCTCACCGTAGCCCCGCAGAAGGGCTGCGAAAGCGGCTCCTGCTGCGACGGTGAAGCGCCGCATGGAGCAGGACAAACGGCCTAGTTCGTAGGGCGCGGGAGAACGTCTGACAGCAGCCTCGTTTCCCTCAGCTGCAGAGAGCCTTCGGACGACCCCAGCGGAGCAAGCGTTCGGAAAGCCCCGGGCTGCACAGCCAGCTCGCGGAGAGAGCCGAACGGCCGCGCCGGCCTTCCACCAGCCTCTCTGGGGTGGCTCTGAGCAGGGAGCCCTGCCCGAGACGGGCGGTGGAAGCGCAGAGCTCCTGCCAAGGGAGAGCGTCAGGACGAGGCAGTGGCCCAGCAAGCCCCACTCCGTCCCGGGAAGAGAGAAGCGCTTGTGGCCCCTAGGAGCACAGAGCAAGGGCCAGACCCTCAGCTCCTTCTGCGCGCGTCACGGAGCGGTCCCTGTCAGCTCCCCCTTCCCCTCAGTCCCAGAGCCTTCCCTCAGACGCAGTGGAGGACGCCCACGCTCTGCCGGCTCGGGCCTCCACCCCGGGGACGTGTGGGTGCCGCCCGCGCCTCCGGTCCGGCGGCGGGCTTCAGGGAGTCAGGCACTTTGGAAGCATGGGCCGGGCACGAGAGCGAGACAGCGGGGCCCTGAATTCACAGCAACACCGTGCTCCGGGGAGAACGACGTCCGGGGAAAGACGAGTGCGGAGAGAGAAGCACGCAGGAGAGTGGAAGCGTCCCGCTTCGGGAGGCCGGAGCGCCCGGGCCGTGGGGCCGGGCTCTCCCGGGGCAGCGCTCCGAAGCGGAGGTGGGAAGCTGTTGGCTGCCTCGGCCTCTGTGGCATGGCCCGCGTTCCGGTCCCCTGGAGCTCCCTGGGAGAAACAAGAGAGGGGGGCATGCCAACAGCACCACCCCGCACTCGTCGCTCCACGGAGAAGCATGCCTTCGGAAAGCTGAGCCTGGAAAGCTCGAGTGAGCACCACAGCCTTCCCTCCGAGCGAGAAGCCTGGAGCCGAGCGGCCTTGGGCGTGCAGGCCTCTCTGGCCGAGAGCGAGAGAGTGGGCGCGGCGGGTGGAGGCGGAAGCCCAGGGAAGGCTGCCTGCAGGGCCTGGGGTCGGTGGCCGACCGAGATGTCGGCCCCTTCTCTCGGCCTCACCGTAGCCCCGCAGAAGGGCTGCGAAAGCGGCTCCTGCTGCGACGGTGAAGCGCCGCATGGAGCAGGACAAACGGCCTAGTTCGTAGGGCGCGGGAGAACGTCTGACAGCAGCCTCGTTTCCCTCAGGTGCAGAGAGCCTTCGGACGACCCCAGTGGAGCAAGCGTTCGGAAAGCCCCGGGCTGCACAGCCGGCTCGCGGAGAGAGCCGAACGGCCGCGCCGGCCTCCCACCAGCCTCTCTGGGGTGGCTCTGAGCAGGGAGCCCTGCCCGAGACGGGCGGTGGAAGCGCAGAGCTCCTGCCAAGGGAGAGCGTCAGGACGAGGCAGTGGCCCAGCAAGCCCCACTCCGTCCCCTGAAGAGAGAAGCGCTTGTGGCCCCTAGGAGCACAGAGCAAGGGCCAGACCCTCAGCTCCTTCTGCGCGCGTCACGGAGCGGTCCCTGTCAGCTCCCCCTTCCCCTCAGTCCCAGAGCCTTCCCTCAGACGCAGTGGAGGACGCCCACGCTCTGCCGGCTCGGGCCTCCACCCCGGGGACGTGTGGGTGCCGCCCGCGCCTCCGGTCCGGCGGCGGGCTTCAGGGAGTCAGGCACTTTGGAAGCATGGGCCGGGCACGAGAGCGAGACAGCGGGGCCCTGAATTCACAGCAACACCGTGCTCCGGGGAGAACGACGTCCGGGGAAAGACGAGTGCGGAGAGAGAAGCACGCAGGAGAGTGGAAGCGTCCCGCTTCGGGAGGCCGGAGCGCCGGGCCGTGGGGCCGGGCTCTCCCAGGGTAGCGCTCCGAAGCGGAGGTGGGAAGCTGTTGGCTGCCTCGGCCTCTGTGGCATGGCCCGCCTTCCGGCCCCCTGGAGCTCCCTGGGAGAAACAAGAGAGGGGGGCATGCCAACAGCACCACCCCGCACTCGTCGCTCCACGGAGAAGCATGCCTTCGGAAAGCTGAGCCTGGAAAGCTCGAGTGAGCACCACAGCCTTCCCTCCGAGCGAGAAGCCTGGAGCCGAGCGGCCTTGGGCGTGCAGGCCTCTCTGGCCGAGGGCGAGAGAGTGGGCGCGGCGGGTGGAGGCGGAAGCCCAGGGAAGGCTGCCTGCAGGGCCTGGGGTCGGGGGCCGACCGAGATGTCGGCCCCTTCTCTCGGCCTCACCGTAGCCCCGCAGAAGGGCTGCGAAAGCGGCTCCTGCTGCGACGGTGAAGCGCCACATGGAGCAGGACAAACGGCCTAGTTCGGAGGGCGCGGGAGAATGTCTGACAGCAGCCTCGTTTCCCTCAGCTGCAGAGAGCCTTCGGACGACCCAGCGGAGCAAGCGTTCGGAAAGCCCCGGGCTGCACAGCCGGCTCGCGGAGAGAGACGAACGGCCGCGCCGGCCTCCCACCAGCCTCTCTGGGGTGGCTCTGAGCAGGAAGCCCTGCCCGAAGCGGTCGGTGGAAGCGCAGACCTCCTGTCAAGGGAGAGTGTCAGGAGGAGGCAGTGGCCCAGCAAGCCCCACTCCGTCCCGTGAAGAGAGAAGCGCTTGTGGCCCCTAGGAGCACAGAGCAAGGGCCAGACCCTCAGCTCCTTCTGCGCGCGTCACGGAGCGGTCCCTGTCAGCTCCCCCTTCCCCTCAGTCCCAGAGCCTTCCCTCAGACGCAGTGGAGGACGCCCACGCTCTGCCGGCTCGGGCCTCCACCCCGGGGACGTGTGGGTGCCGCCCGCGCCTCCGGTCCGGCGGCGGGCTTCAGGGAGTCAGGCACTTTGGAAGCATGGGCCGGGCACGAGAGCGAGACAGCAGGGCCCTGAATTCACAGCAACACCGTGCTCCGGGGAGAACGACGTCCGGGGAAAGACGAGTGCGGAGAGAGAAGCACGCAGGAGAGTGGAAGCGTCCCGCTTCGGGAGGCCGGAGCGCCCGGGCCGTGGGGCCGGGCTCTCCCGGGGCAGCGCTCCGAAGCGGAGGTGGGAAGCTGGTGGCTGCCTCGGCCTCTGTGGCATGGCCCGCGTTCCGGCCCCCTGGAGCTCCCTGGGAGAAACAAGAGAGGGGGGCATGCCAACAGCACCACCCCGCACTCGTCGCTCCACGGAGAAGCATGCCTTAGGAAACCTGAGCCTGGAAAGCTCGAGTGAGCACCACAGCCTTCCCTCCGAGCGAGAAGCCTGGAGCCGAGCGGCCTTGGGCGTGCAGACCTCTCTGGTCGAGAGCGAGAGAGTGGGCGCGGCGGGTGGAGGCGGAAGCCCAGGGAAGGCTGCCTGCAGGGCCTGGGGTCGGGGGCCGACCGAGATGTCGGCCCCTTCTCTCGGCCTCACCGTAGCCCCCTAGAAGGGCTGCGAAAGCGGCTCCTGCTGCGACGGTTAAGCGCCACATGGAGCAGGACAAACGGCCTAGTTGGGAGGGCGCGGGAGAACGTCAGACAGCAGCCTTGTTTCCCTCAGCGGCAGAGAGCCTTCGGACGACCCCAGCGGAGCAAGCGTTCGGAAAGCCCCGGGCTGCACAGCCGGCTCGCGGAGAGAGCCGAACGCCCGCGTCGGCCTCCCACCAGCCTCTCTGGGGTGGCTCTGAGCAGGGAGCCCTGCCCGCAGCGGGCGGTGGAAGCGCAGAGCTCCTGCCAAGGGAGAGCGTCAGGACGAGGCAGTGGCCCAGCAAGCCCCACTCCGTCCCCTGAAGAGAGAAGCGCTTGTGGCCCCTAGGAGCACAGAGCAAGGGCCAGACCCTCAGCTCCTTCTGCGCGCGTCACGGAGCGGTCCCTGTCAGCTCCCCCTTCCCCTCAGTCCCAGAGCCTTCCCTCAGACGCAGTGGAGGACGCCCACGCTCTGCCGGCTCGGGCCTCCACCCCGGGGACGTGTGGGTGCCGCCCGCGCCTCCGGTCCCGCGGCGGGCTTCAGGGAGTCAGGCACTTTGGAAGCATGGGCCGGGCACGAGAGCGAGACAGCAGGGCCCTGAATTCACAGCAACACCGTGCTCCGGGGAGATCGACGTCCGGGGAAAGACGAGTGCGGAGAGAGAAGCACGCAGGAGAGTGGAAGCGTCCCGCTTCGGGAGGCCGGAGCGCCCGGGCCGTGGGGCCGGGCTCTCCCGGGGCAGCGCTCCGAAGCGGAGGTGGGAAGCTGGTGGCTGCCTCGGCCTCTGTGGCATGGCCCGCGTTCCGGCCCCCTGGAGCTCCCTGGGAGAAACAAGAGAGGGGGGCATGCCAACAGCACCACCCCGCACTCGTCGCTCCACGGAGAAGCATGCCTTCGGAAAGCTGAGCCTGGAAAGCTCGAGTGAGCACCACAGCCTTCCCTCCGAGCGAGAAGCCTGGAGCCGAGCGGCCTTGGGCGTGCAGGCCTCTCTGGCCGAGAGCGAGAGAGTGGGCGCGGCGGGTGGAGGCGGAAGCCCAGGGAAGGCTGCCTGCAGGGCCTGGGGTCGGTGGCCGACCGAGATGTCGGCCCCTTCTCTCGGCCTCACCGTAGCCCCGCAGAAGGGCTGCGAAAGCGGCTCCTGCTGCGACGGTGAAGCGCCACATGGAGCAGGACAAACGGCCTAGTTCGGAGGGCGCGGGAGAACGTCTGACAGCAGCCTCGTTTCCCTCAGCTGCAGAGAGCCTTCGGACGACCCCAGCGGAGCAAGCGTTCGGAAAGCCCCGGGCTGCACAGCCGGCTCGCGGAGAGAGCCGAACGGCTGCGCCGGCCTCCCACCAGCCTCTCTGGGGTGGCTCTGAGCAGGGAGCCCTGCCCGCAGCGGGCGGTGGAAGCGCAGAGCTCCTGCCAAGGGAGAGCGTCAGGACGAGGCAGTGGCCCAGCAAGCCCCACTCCGTCCCGTGAAGAGAGAAGCGCTTGTGGCCCCTACGAGCACAGAGCATGGGCCAGACCCTCAGCTCCTTCTGCGCGCGTCACGGAGCGGTCCCTGTCAGCTCCCCCTTCCCCTCAGTCCCAGAGCCTTCCCTCAGACGCAGTGGAGGACGCCCACGCTCTGCCGGCTCGGGCCTCCACCCCGGGGACGTGTGGGTGCCGCCCGCGCCTCCGGTCCGGCGGTGGGCTTCAGGGAGTCAGGCACTTTGGAAGCATGGGCCGGGCACGAGAGCGAGACAGCGGGGCCCTGAATTCACAGCAACACCGTGCTCCGGGGAGAACGACGTCCGGGGAAAGACGAGTGCGGAGAGAGAAGCACGCAGGAGAGTGGAAGCGTCCCGCTTCGGGAGGCCGGAGCGCCCGGGCCGTGGGGCCGGGCTCTCCCGGGGCAGCGCTCCGAAGCGGAGGTGGGAAGCTGGTGGCTGCCTCGGCCTCTGTGGCATGGCCCGCGTTCCGGCCCCCTGGAGCTCCCTGGGAGAAACAAGAGAGGGGGGCATGCCAACAGCACCACCCCGCACTCGTCGCTCCACGGAGAAGCATGCCTTAGGAAAGCTGAGCCTGGAAAGCTCGAGTGAGCACCACAGCCTTCCCTCCGAGCGAGAAGCCTGGAGCAGAGCGGCCTTGGGCGTGCAGGCCTCTCTGGTCGAGAGCGAGAGAGTGGGCGCGGCGGGTGGAGGCGGAAGCCCGGGAAGGCTGCCTGCAGGGCCTGGGGTCGGGGGCCGACCGAGATGTCGGCCCCTTCTCTCGGCCTCACCGTAGCCCCGCAGAAGGGCTGCGAAAGCGGCTACTGCTGCGACGGTGAAGCGCCACATGGAGCAGGACAAACGGCCTAGTTGGGAGGGCGCGGGAGAACGTCAGACAGCAGCCTTGTTTCCCTCAGCGGCAGAGAGCCTTCGGACGACCCCAGCGGAGCAAGCGTTCGGAAAGCCCCGGGCTGCACAGCCGGCTCGCGGAGAGAGCCGAACGGCCGCGTCGGCCTCCCACCAGCCTCTCTGGGGTGGCTCTGAGCAGGGAGCCCTGCCCGAAGCGGGCGGTGGAAGCGCAGAGCTCCTGCCAAGGGAGAGCGTCAGGACGAGGCAGTGGCCCAGCAAGCCCCACTCCGTCCCGTGAAGAGAGAAGCGCTTGTGGCCCCTAGGAGCTCAGAGCAAGGCCAGACCCTCAGCTCCTTCTGCGCGCGTCACGGAGCGGTCCCTGTCAGCTCCCCCTTCCCCTCAGTCCCAGAGCCTTCCCTCAGACGCAGTGGAGGACGCCCACGCTCTGCCGGCTCGGGCCTCCACCCCGGGGACGTGTGGGTGCCGCCCGCGCCTCCGGTCCGGCGGCGGGCTTCAGGGAGTCAGGCACTTTGGAAGCATGGGCCGGGCACGAGAGCGAGACAGCGGGGCCCTGAATTCACAGCAACACCGTGCTCCGGGGAGAACGACGTCCGGGGAAAGACGAGTGCGGAGAGAGAAGCACGCAGGAGAGTGGAAGCGTCCCGCTTCGGGAGGCCGGAGCGCCCGGGCCGTGGGGCCGGGCTCTCCCGGGGCAGCGCTCCGAAGCGGAGGTGGGAAGCTGGTGGCTGTCTCGGCCTCTGTGGCATGGCCCGCGTTCCGGCCCCCTGGAGCTCCCTGGGAGAAACAAGAGAGGGGGGCATGCCAACAGCACCACCCCGCACTCGTCGCTCCACGGAGAAGCATGCCTTCGGAAAGCTGAGCCTGGAAAGCTCGAGTGAGCACCACAGCCTTCCCTCCGAGCGAGAAGCCTGGAGCCGAGCGGCCTTGGGCGTGCAGGCCTCTCTGGCCGAGAGCGAGAGAGTGGGCGCGGCGGGTGGAGGCGGAAGCCCAGGGAAGGCTGCCTGCAGGGCCTGGGGTCGGGGGCCGACCGAGATGTCGGCCCCTTCTCTCGGCCTCACCGTAGCCCCGCAGAAGGGCTGCGAAAGCGGCTCCTGCTGCGACGGTGAAGCGCCGCATGGAGCAGGACAAACGGCCTAGTTCGTAGGGCGCGGGAGAACGTCTGACAGCAGCCTCGTTTCCCATAGGTGCAGAGAGCCTTCGGACGCCCCAGTGGAGCAAGCGTTCGGAAAGCCCCGGGCTGCACAGACGGCTCGCGGAGAGAGCCGAACGGCCGCGCCGGTCTCCCACCAGCCTCTCTGGGGTGGCTCTGAGCAGGGAGCCCTGCCCGAGACGGGCGGTGGAAGCGCAGAGCTCCTGCCAAGGGAGAGCGTCAGGACGAGGCAGTGGCCCAGCAAGCCCCACTCCGTCCCGTGAAGAGAGAAGCGCTTGTGGCCCCTAGGAGCACAGAGCAAGGGCCAGACCCTCAGCTCCTTCTGCACGCGTCACGGAGCGGTCCCTGTCAGCTCCCCCTTCCCCTCAGTCCCAGAGCCTTCCCTCAGACGCAGTGGAGGACGCCCACGCTCTGCCGGCTCGGGCCTCCACCCCGGGGACGTGTGGGTGCCGCCCGCGCCTCCGGTCCGGCGGCGGGCTTCAGGGAGTCAGGCACTTTGGAAGCATGGGCCGGGCACGAGAGCGAGACAGCGGGGCCCTGAATTCACAGCAACACCGTGCTCCGGGGAGAACGACGTCCGGGGAAAGACGAGTGCGGAGAGAGAAGCACGCAGGAGAGTGGAAGCGTCCCGCTTCGGGAGGCCGGAGCGCCCGGGCCGTGGGGCCGGGCTCTCCCAGGGTAGCGCTCCGAAGCGGAGGTGGGAAGCTGTTGGCTGCCTCGGCCTCTGTGGCATGGCCCGCGTTCCGGTCCCCTGGAGCTCCCTGGGAGAAACAAGAGAGGGGGGCATGCCAACAGCACCACCCCGCACTCGTCGCTCCACGGAGAAGCATGCCTTCGGAAAGCTGAGCCTGGAAATCTCGAGTGAGCACCACAGCCTTCCCTCCGAGCGAGAAGCCTGGAGCCGAGCGGCCTTGGGCGTGCAGGCCTCTCTGGCCGAGAGCGAGAGAGTGGGCGCGGCGGGTGGAGGCGGAAGCCCAGGGAAGGCTGCCTGCAGGGCCTGGGGTCGGGGGCCGACCGAGATGTCGGCCCCTTCTCTCGGCCTCACCGTAGCCCCGCAGAAGGGCTGCGAAAGCGGCTCCTGCTGCGACGGTGAAGCGCCACATGGAGCAGGACAAACGGCCTAGTTCGGAGGGCGCGGGAGAACGTCTGACAGCAGCCTCGTTTCCCTCAGGTGCAGAGAGCCTTCGGACGACCCAGCGGAGCAAGCGTTCGGAAAGCCCCGGGCTGCACAGCCGGCTCGCGGAGAGAGCCGAACGGCCGCGCCGGTCTCCCACCAGCCTCTCTGGGGTGGCTCTGAGCAGGGAGCCCTGCCCGAAGCGGGCGGTGGAAGCGCAGAGCTCCTGCCAAGGGAGAGCGTCAGGACGAGGCAGTGGCCCAGCAAGCCCCACTCCGTCCCGTGAAGAGAGAAGTGCTTGTGGCCCCTAGGAGCACAGAGCAAGGGCCAGACCCTCAGCTCCTTCTGCACGCGTCACGGAGCGGTCCCTGTCAGCTCCCCCTTCCCCTCAGTCCCAGAGCCTTCCCTCAGACGCAGTGGAGGACGCCCACGCTCTGCCGGCTCGGGCCTCCACCCCGGGGACGTGTGGGTGCCGCCCGCGCCTCCGGTCCGGCGGCGGGCTTCAGGGAGTCAGGCACTTTGGAAGCATGGGCCGGGCACGAGAGCGAGACAGCGGGGCCCTGAATTCACAGCAACACCGTGCTCCGGGGAGAACGACGTCCGGGGAAAGACGAGTGCGGAGAGAGAAGCACGCAGGAGAGTGGAAGCGTCCCGCTTCGGGAGGCCGGAGCGCCCGGGCCGTGGGGCCGGGCTCTCCCGGGGCAGCGCTCCGAAGCGGAGGTGGGAAGCTGTTGGCTGCCTCGGCCTCTGTGGCATGGCCCGCGTTCCGGTCCCCTGGAGCTCCCTGGGAGAAACAAGAGAGGGGGGCATGCCAACAGCACCACCCCGCACTCGTCGCTCCATGGAGAAGCATGCCTTTGGAAAGCTGAGCCTGGAAAGCTCGAGTGAGCACCACAGCCTTCCCTCCGAGCGAGAAGCCTGGAGCCGAGCGGCCTTGGGCGTGCAGGCCTCTCTGGCCGAGAGCGAGAGAGTGGGCGCGGCGGGTGGAGGCGGAAGCCCAGGGAAGGCTGCCTGCAGGGCCTGGGGTCGGGGGCCGACCGAGATGTCGGCCCCTTCTCTCGGCCTCACCGTAGCCCCGCAGAAGGGCTGCGAAAGCGGCTCCTGCTGCGACGGTGAAGCGCCACATGGAGCAGGACAAACGGCCTAGTTCGGAGGGCGCGGGAGAACGTCTGACAGCAGCCTCGTTTCCCTCAGGTGCAGAGAGCCTTCGGACGACCCAGCGGAGCAAGCGTTCGGAAAGCCCCGGGCTGCACAGCCGGCTCGCGGAGAGAGACGAACGGCCGCGCCGGCCTCCCACCAGCCTCTCTGGGGTGGCTCTGAGCAGGAAGCCCTGCCCGAAGCGGTCGGTGGAAGCGCAGACCTCCTGTCAAGGGAGAGTGTCAGGAGGAGGCAGTGGCCCAGCAAGCCCCACTCCGTCCCGTGAAGAGAGAAGCGCTTGTGGCCCCTAGGAGCACAGAGCAAGGGCCAGACCCTCAGCTCCTTCTGCGCGCGTCACGGAGCGGTCCCTGTCAGCTCCCCCTTCCCCTCAGTCCCAGAGCCTTCCCTCAGACGCAGTGGAGGACGCCCACGCTCTGCCGGCTCGGGCCTCCACCCCGGGGACGTGTGGGTGCCGCCCGCGCCTCCGGTCCCGCGGCGGGCTTCAGGGAGTCAGGCACTTTGGAAGCATGGGCCGGGCACGAGAGCGAGACAGCAGGGCCCTGAATTCACAGCAACACCGTGCTCCGGGGAGATCGACGTCCGGGGAAAGACGAGTGCGGAGAGAGAAGCACGCAGGAGAGTGGAAGCGTCCCGCTTCGGGAGGCCGGAGCGCCCGGGCCGTGGGGCCGGGCTCTCCCGGGGCAGCGCTCCGAAGCGGAGGTGGGAAGCTGTTGGCTGCCTCGGCCTCTGTGGCATGGCCCGCGTTCCGGTCCCCTGGAGCTCCCTGGGAGAAACAAGAGAGGGGGGCATGCCAACAGCACCACCCCGCACTCGTCGCTCCATGGAGAAGCATGCCTTCGGAAAGCTGAGCCTGGAAAGCTCGAGTGAGCACCACAGCCTTCCCTCCGAGCGAGAAGCCTGGAGCCGAGCGGCCTTGGGCGTGCAGGCCTCTCTGGCCGAGAGCGAGAGAGTGGGCGCGGCGGGTGGAGGCGGAAGCCCAGGGAAGGCTGCCTGCAGGGCCTGGGGTCGGTGGCCGACCGAGATGTCGGCCCCTTCTCTCGGCCTCACCGTAGCCCCGCAGAAGGGCTGCGAAAGCGGCTCCTGCTGCGACGGTGAAGCGCCACATGGAGCAGGACAAACGGCCTAGTTGGGAGGGCGCGGGAGAACGTCAGACAGCAGCCTTGTTTCCCTCAGCGGCAGAGAGCCTTCGGACGACCCCAGCGGAGCAAGCGTTCGGAAAGCCCCGGGCTGCACAGCCGGCTCGCGGAGAGAGCCGAACGGCCGCGTCGGCCTCCCACCAGCCTCTCTGGGGTGGCTCTGAGCAGGGAGCCCTGCCCGAAGCGGGCGGTGGAAGCGCAGAGCTCCTGCCAAGGGAGAGCGTCAGGACGAGGCAGTGGCCCAGCAAGCCCCACTCCGTCCCGTGAAGAGAGAAGCGCTTGTGGCCCCTAGGAGCTCAGAGCAAGGCCAGACCCTCAGCTCCTTCTGCGCGCGTCACGGAGCGGTCCCTGTCAGCTCCCCCTTCCCCTCAGTCCCAGAGCCTTCCCTCAGACGCAGTGGAGGACGCCCACGCTCTGCCGGCTCGGGCCTCCACCCCGGGGACGTGTGGGTGCCGCCCGCGCCTCCGGTCCGGCGGCGGGCTTCAGGGAGTCAGGCACTTTGGAAGCATGGGCCGGGCACGAGAGCGAGACAGCGGGGCCCTGAATTCACAGCAACACCGTGCTCCGGGGAGAACGACGTCCGGGGAAAGACGAGTGCGGAGAGAGAAGCACGCAGGAGAGTGGAAGCGTCCCGCTTCGGGAGGCCGGAGCGCCCGGGCCGTGGGGCCGGGCTCTCCCGGGGCAGCGCTCCGAAGCGGAGGTGGGAAGCTGTTGGCTGCCTCGGCCTCTGTGGCATGGCCCGCGTTCCGGTCCCCTGGAGCTCCCTGGGAGAAACAAGAGAGGGGGGCATGCCAACAGCACCACCCCGCACTCGTCGCTCCATGGAGAAGCATGCCTTTGGAAAGCTGAGCCTGGAAAGCTCGAGTGAGCACCACAGCCTTCCCTCCGAGCGAGAAGCCTGGAGCCGAGCGGCCTTGGGCGTGCAGGCCTCTCTGGCCGAGAGCGAGAGAGTGGGCGCGGCGGGTGGAGGCGGAAGCCCAGGGAAGGCTGCCTGCAGGGCCTGGGGTCGGGGGCCGACCGAGATGTCGGCCCCTTCTCTCGGCCTCACCGTAGCCCCGCAGAAGGGCTGCGAAAGCGGCTCCTGCTGCGACGGTGAAGCGCCACATGGAGCAGGACAAACGGCCTAGTTCGGAGGGCGCGGGAGAACGTCTGACAGCAGCCTCGTTTCCCTCAGGTGCAGAGAGCCTTCGGACGACCCAGCGGAGCAAGCGTTCGGAAAGCCCCGGGCTGCACAGCCGGCTCGCGGAGAGAGACGAACGGCCGCGCCGGCCTCCCACCAGCCTCTCTGGGGTGGCTCTGAGCAGGAAGCCCTGCCCGAAGCGGTCGGTGGAAGCGCAGACCTCCTGTCAAGGGAGAGTGTCAGGAGGAGGCAGTGGCCCAGCAAGCCCCACTCCGTCCCGTGAAGAGAGAAGCGCTTGTGGCCCCTAGGAGCACAGAGCAAGGGCCAGACCCTCAGCTCCTTCTGCGCGCGTCACGGAGCGGTCCCTGTCAGCTCCCCCTTCCCCTCAGTCCCAGAGCCTTCCCTCAGACGCAGTGGAGGACGCCCACGCTCTGCCGGCTCGGGCCTCCACCCCGGGGACGTGTGGGTGCCGCCCGCGCCTCCGGTCCCGCGGCGGGCTTCAGGGAGTCAGGCACTTTGGAAGCATGGGCCGGGCACGAGAGCGAGACAGCAGGGCCCTGAATTCACAGCAACACCGTGCTCCGGGGAGATCGACGTCCGGGGAAAGACGAGTGCGGAGAGAGAAGCACGCAGGAGAGTGGAAGCGTCCCGCTTCGGGAGGCCGGAGCGCCCGGGCCGTGGGGCCGGGCTCTCCCGGGGCAGCGCTCCGAAGCGGAGGTGGGAAGCTGTTGGCTGCCTCGGCCTCTGTGGCATGGCCCGCGTTCCGGTCCCCTGGAGCTCCCTGGGAGAAACAAGAGAGGGGGGCATGCCAACAGCACCACCCCGCACTCGTCGCTCCATGGAGAAGCATGCCTTCGGAAAGCTGAGCCTGGAAAGCTCGAGTGAGCACCACAGCCTTCCCTCCGAGCGAGAAGCCTGGAGCCGAGCGGCCTTGGGCGTGCAGGCCTCTCTGGCCGAGAGCGAGAGAGTGGGCGCGGCGGGTGGAGGCGGAAGCCCAGGGAAGGCTGCCTGCAGGGCCTGGGGTCGGTGGCCGACCGAGATGTCGGCCCCTTCTCTCGGCCTCACCGTAGCCCCGCAGAAGGGCTGCGAAAGCGGCTCCTGCTGCGACGGTGAAGCGCCACATGGAGCAGGACAAACGGCCTAGTTGGGAGGGCGCGGGAGAACGTCAGACAGCAGCCTTGTTTCCCTCAGCGGCAGAGAGCCTTCGGACGACCCCAGCGGAGCAAGCGTTCGGAAAGCCCCGGGCTGCACAGCCGGCTCGCGGAGAGAGCCGAACGGCCGCGTCGGCCTCCCACCAGCCTCTCTGGGGTGGCTCTGAGCAGGGAGCCCTGCCCGAAGCGGGCGGTGGAAGCGCAGAGCTCCTGCCAAGGGAGAGCGTCAGGACGAGGCAGTGGCCCAGCAAGCCCCACTCCGTCCCGTGAAGAGAGAAGCGCTTGTGGCCCCTAGGAGCTCAGAGCAAGGCCAGACCCTCAGCTCCTTCTGCGCGCGTCACGGAGCGGTCCCTGTCAGCTCCCCCTTCCCCTCAGTCCCAGAGCCTTCCCTCAGACGCAGTGGAGGACGCCCACGCTCTGCCGGCTCGGGCCTCCACCCCGGGGACGTGTGGGTGCCGCCCGCGCCTCCGGTCCGGCGGCGGGCTTCAGGGAGTCAGGCACTTTGGAAGCATGGGCCGGGCACGAGAGCGAGACAGCGGGGCCCTGAATTCACAGCAACACCGTGCTCCGGGGAGAACGACGTCCGGGGAAAGACGAGTGCGGAGAGAGAAGCACGCAGGAGAGTGGAAGCGTCCCGCTTCGGGAGGCCGGAGCGCCCGGGCCGTGGGGCCGGGCTCTCCCGGGGCAGCGCTCCGAAGCGGAGGTGGGAAGCTGGTGGCTGTCTCGGCCTCTGTGGCATGGCCCGCGTTCCGGCCCCCTGGAGCTCCCTGGGAGGAACAAGAGAGGGGGGCATGCCAACAGCACCACCCCGCACTCGTCGCTCCACGGAGAAGCATGCCTTCGGAAAGCTGAGCCTGGAAAGCTCGAGTGAGCACCACAGCCTTCCCTCCGAGCGAGAAGCCTGGAGCCGAGCGGCCTTGGGTGTGCAGACCTCTCTGGCCGAGAGCGAGAGAGTGGGCGCGGCGGGTGGAGGCGGAAGCCCAGGGAAGGCTGCCTGCAGGGCCTGGGGTCGGTGGCCGACCGAGATGTTGGCCCCTTCTCTCGGCCTCACCGTAGCCCCGCAGAAGGGCTGCGAAAGCGGCTCCTGCTGCGACGGTGAAGCGCCGCATGGAGCAGGACAAACGGCCTAGTTCGTAGGGCGCGGGAGAACGTCTGACAGCAGCCTCGTTTCCCTCAGCTGCAGAGAGCCTTCGGACGACCCAGCGGAGCAAGCGTTCGGAAAGCCCCGGGCTGCACAGCCGGCTCGCGGAGAGAGCCGAACGGCCGCGCCGGCCTCCCACCAGCCTCTCTGGGGTGGCTCTGAGCAGGGAGCCCTGCCGGAAGCGGGCGGTGGAAGCGCAGAGCTCCTGCCAAGGGAGAGCGTCAGGACGAGGCAGTGGCCCAGCAAGCCCCACTCCGTCCCGTGAAGAGAGAAGCGCTTGTGGCCCCTAGGAGCACAGAGCAAGGGCCAGACCCTCAGCTCCTTCTGCGCGCGTCACGGAGCGGTCCCTGTCAGCTCCCCCTTCCCCTCAGTCCCAGAGCCTTCCCTCAGACGCAGTGGAGGACGCCCACGCTCTGCCGGCTCGGGCCTCCACCCCGGGGACTTGTGGGTGCCGCCCGCGCCTCCGGTCCGGCGGCGGTCTTCAGGGAGTCAGGCACTTTGGAAGCATGGGCCGGGCACGAGAGCGAGACAGCGGGGCCCTGAATTCACAGCAACACCGTGCTCCGGGGAGAACGACGTCCGGGGAAAGACGAGTGCGGAGAGAGAAGCACGCAGGAGAGTGGAAGCGTCCCGCTTCGGGAGGCCGGAGCGCCCGGGCCGTGGGGCCGGGCTCTCCCGGGGCAGCGCTCCGAAGCGGAGGTGGGAAGCTGGTGGCTGCCTCGGCCTCTGTGGCATGGCCCGCGTTCCGGCCCCCTGGAGCTCCCTGGGAGAAACAAGAGAGGGGGGCATGCCAACAGCACCACCCCGCACTCGTCGCTCCACGGAGAAGCATGCCTTCGGAAAGCTGAGCCTGGAAAGCTCGAGTGAGCACCACAGCCTTCCCTCCGAGCAAGAAGCCTGGAGCCGAGCGGCCTTGGGCGTGCAGGCCTCTCTGGCCGAGAGCGAGAGAGTGGGCGCGGCGGGTGGAGGCGGAAGCCCAGGGAAGGCTGCCTGCAGGGCCTGGGGTCGGGGGCCGACCGAGATGTCGGCCCCTTCTCTCGGCCTCACCGTAGCCCCGCAGAAGGGCTGCGAAAGCGGCTCCTGCTGCCACGGTGAAGCGCCACATGGAGCAGGACAAACGGCCTAGTTCGGAGGGCGCGGGAGAACGTCTGACAGCAGCCTCGTTTCCCTCAGCTGCAGAGAGCCTTCGGACGACCCCAGCGGAGCAAGCGTTCGGAAAGCCCCGGGCTGCACAGCCGGCTCGCGGAGAGAGCCGAACGGCTGCGCCGGCCTCCCACCAGCCTCTCTGGGGTGGCTCTGAGCAGGGAGCCCTGCCCGAAGCGGGCGGTGGAAGCGCAGAGCTCCTGCCAAGGGAGAGCGTCAGGACGAGGCAGTGGCCCAGCAAGCCCCACTCCGTCCCGTGAAGAGAGAAGCGCTTGTGGCCCCTAGGAGCACAGAGCAAGGGCCAGACCCTCAGCTCCTTCTGCGCGCGTCACGGAGCGGTCCCTGTCAGCTCCCCCTTCCCCTCAGTCCCAGAGCCTTCCCTCAGACGCAGTGGAGGACGCCCACGCTCTGCCGGCTCGGGCCTCCACCCCGGGGACGTGTGGGTGCCGCCCGCGCCTCCGGTCCGGCGGCGGGCTTCAGGGAGTCAGGCACTTTGGAAGCATGGGCCGGGCACGAGAGCGAGACAGCGGGGCCCTGAATTCACAGCAACACCGTGCTCCGGGGAGAACGACGTCCGGGGAAAGACGAGTGCGGAGAGAGAAGCACGCAGGAGAGTGGAAGCGTCCCGCTTCGGGAGGCCGGAGCGCCCGGGCCGTGGGGCCGGGCTCTCCCGGGGCAGCGCTCCGAAGCGGAGGTGGGAAGCTGGTGGCTGCCTCGGCCTCTGTGGCATGGCCCGCGTTCCGGCCCCCTGGAGCTCCCTGGAAGAAACAAGAGAGGGGGGCATGCCAACAGCACCACCCCGCACTCGTCGCTCCATGGAGAAGCATGCCTTCGGAAAGCTGAGCCTGGAAAGCTCGAGTGAGCACCACAGCCTTCCCTCCGAGCGAGAAGCCTGGAGCCGAGCGGCCTTGGGCGTGCAGGCCTCTCTGGCCGAGAGCGAGAGAGTGGGCGCGGCGGGTGGAGGCGGAAGCCCAGGGAAGGCTGCCTGCAGGGCCTGGGGTCGGGGGCCGACCGAGATGTCGGCCCCTTCTCTCAGCCTCACCGTAGCCCCGCAGAAGGGCTGCGAAAGCGGCTACTGCTGCGACGGTGAAGCGCCACATGGAGCAGGACAAACGGCCTAGTTGGGAGGGCGCGGGAGAACGTCAGACAGCAGCCTCGTTTCCCTCAGGTGCAGAGAGCCTTCGGACGACCCAGCGGAGCAAGCGTTCGGAAAGCCCCGGGCTGCACAGCCGGCTCGCGGAGAGAGCCGAACGGCTGCGCCGGCCTCCCACCAGCCTCTCTGGGGTGGCTCTGAGCAGGGAGCCCTGCCCGAAGCGGGCGGTGGAAGCGCAGAGCTCCTGCCAAGGGAGAGCGTCAGGACGAGGCAGTGGCCCAGCAAGCCCCACTCCGTCCCGTGAAGAGAGAAGCGCTTGTGGCCCCTAGGAGCTCAGAGCAAGGCCAGACCCTCAGCTCCTTCTGCGCGCGTCACGGAGCGGTCCCTGTCAGCTCCCCCTTCCCCTCAGTCCCAGAGCCTTCCCTCAGACGCAGTGGAGGACGCCCACGCTCTGCCGGCTCGGGCCTCCACCCCGGGGACGTGTGGGTGCCGCCCGCGCCTCTGGTCCGGCTGCGGGCTTCAGGGAGTCAGGCACTTTGGAAGCATGGGCCGGGCACGAGAGCGAGACAGCAGGGCCCTGAATTCACAGCAACACCGTGCTCCGGGGAGAACGACGTCCGGGGAAAGACGAGTGCGGAGAGAGAAGCACGCAGGAGAGTGGAAGCGTCCCGCTTCGGGAGGCCGGAGCGCCCGGGCCGTGGGGCCGGGCTCTCCCGGGGCAGCGCTCCGAAGCGGAGGTGGGAAGCTGGTGGCTGCCTCGGCCTCTGTGGCATGGCCCGCGTTCCGGCCCCCTGGAGCTCCCTGGGAGAAACAAGAGAGGGGGGCATGCCAACAGCACCACCCCGCACTCGTCGCTCCACGGAGAAGCATGCCTTCGGAAAGCTGAGCCTGGAAAGCTCGAGTGAGCACCACAGCCTTCCCTCCGAGCGAGAAGCCTGGAGCCGAGCGGCCTTGGGCGTGCAGGCCTCTCTGGCCGAGAGCGAGAGAGTGGGCGCGGCGGGTGGAGGCGGAAGCCCAGGGAAGGCTGCCTGCAGGGCCTGGGGTCGGGGGCCGACCGAGATGTCGGCCCCTTCTCTCGGCCTCACCGAAGCCCCGCAGAAGGGCTGCGAAAGCGGCTCCTGCTGCGACGGTGAAGCGCCACATGGAGCAGGACAAACGGCCTAGTTGGGAGGGCGCGGGAGAACGTCAGACAGCAGCCTTGTTTCCCTCAGCGGCAGAGAGCCTTCGGACGACCCCAGCGGAGCAAGCGTTCGGAAAGCCCCGGGCTGCACAGCCGGCTCGCGAGAGAGCCGAACGGCCGCGTCGGCCTCCCACCAGCCTCTCTGGGGTGGCTCTGAGCAGGGAGCCCTGCCCGAAGCGGGCGGTGGAAGCGCAGAGCTCCTGCCAAGGGAGAGCGTCAGGACGAGGCAGTGGCCCAGCAAGCCCCACTCCGTCCCGTGAAGAGAGAAGCGCTTGTGGCCCCTAGGAGCTCAGAGCAAGGCCAGACCCTCAGCTCCTTCTGCGCGCGTCACGGAGCGGTCCCTGTCAGCTCCCCCTTCCCCTCAGTCCCAGAGCCTTCCCTCAGACGCAGTGGAGGACGCCCACGCTCTGCCGGCTCGGGCCTCCACCCCGGGGACGTGTGGGTGCCGCCCGCGCCTCCGGTCCGGCGGCGGGCTTCAGGGAGTCAGGCACTTTGGAAGCATGGGCCGGGCACGAGAGCGAGACAGCGGGGCCCTGAATTCACAGCAACACCGTGCTCCGGGGAGAACGACGTCCGGGGAAAGACGAGTGCGGAGAGAGAAGCACGCAGGAGAGTGGAAGCGTCCCGCTTCGGGAGGCCGGAGCGCCCGGGCCGTGGGGCCGGGCTCTCCCGGGGCAGCGCTCCGAAGCGGAGGTGGGAAGCTGGTGGCTGTCTCGGCCTCTGTGGCATGGCCCGCGTTCCGGCCCCCTGGAGCTCCCTGGGAGAAACAAGAGAGGGGGGCATGCCAACAGCACCACCCCGCACTCGTCGCTCCACGGAGAAGCATGCCTTCGGAAAGCTGAGCCTGGAAAGCTCGAGTGAGCACCACAGCCTTCCCTCCGAGCGAGAAGCCTGGAGCCGAGCGGCCTTGGGCGTGCAGACCTCTCTGGCCGAGAGCGAGAGAGTGGGCGCGGCGGGTGGAGGCGGAAGCCCAGGGAAGGCTGCCTGCAGGGCCTGGGGTCGGGGGCCGACCGAGATGTCGGCCCCTTCTCTCGGCCTCACCGTAGCCCCGCAGAAGGGCTGCGAAAGCGGCTCCTGCTGCCACGGTGAAGCGCCACATGGAGCAGGACAAACGGCCTAGTTCGGAGGGCGCGGGAGAACGTCTGACAGCAGCCTCGTTTCCCTCAGGTGCAGAGAGCCTTCGGACGACCCAGCGGAGCAAGCGTTCGGAAAGCCCCGGGCTGCACAGCCGGCTCGCGGAGAGAGCCGAACGGCCGCGCCGGCCTCCCACCAGCCTCTCTGGGGTGGCTCTGAGCAGGGAGCCCTGCCGGAAGCGGGCGGTGGAAGCGCAGAGCTCCTGCCAAGGGAGAGCGTCAGGACGAGGCAGTGGCCCAGCAAGCCCCACTCCGTCCCGTGAAGAGAGAAGCGCTTGTGGCCCCTAGGAGCACAGAGCAAGGGCCAGACCCTCAGCTCCTTCTGCGCGCGTCACGGAGCGGTCCCTGTCAGCTCCCCCTTCCCCTCAGTCCCAGAGCCTTCCCTCAGACGCAGTGGAGGACGCCCACGCTCTGCCGGCTCGGGCCTCCACCCCGGGGACGTGTGGGTGCCGCCCGCGCCTCCGGTCCGGCGGCGGGCTTCAGGGAGTCAGGCACTTTGGAAGCATGGGCCGGGCACGAGAGCGAGACAGCGGGGCCCTGAATTCACAGCAACACCGTGCTCCGGGGAGAACGACGTCCGGGGAAAGACGAGTGCGGAGAGAGAAGCACGCAGGAGAGTGGAAGCGTCCCGCTTCGGGAGGCCGGAGCGCCCGGGCCGTGGGGCCGGGCTCTCCCGGGGCAGCGCTCCGAAGCGGAGGTGGGAAGCTGGTGGCTGCCTCGGCCTCTGTGGCATGGCCCGCGTTCCGGCCCCCTGGAGCTCCCTGGGAGAAACAAGAGAGGGGGGCATGCCAACAGCACCACCCCGCACTCGTCGCTCCATGGAGAAGCATGCCTTCGGAAAGCTGAGCCTGGAAAGCTCGAGTGAGCACCACAGCCTTCCCTCCGAGCGAGAAGCCTGGAGCCGAGCGGCCTTGGGCGTGCAGGCCTCTCTGGCCGAGAGCGAGAGAGTGGGCGCGGCGGGTGGAGGCGGAAGCCCAGGGAAGGCTGCCTGCAGGGCCTGGGGTCGGGGGCCGACCGAGATGTCGGCCCCTTCTCTCGGCCTCACCGTAGCCCCGCAGAAGGGCTGCGAAAGCGGCTCCTGCTGCGACGGTGAAGCGCCACATGGAGCAGGACAAACGGCCTAGTTCGGAGGGCGCGGGAGAACGTCTGACAGCAGCCTCGTTTCCCTCAGCTGCAGAGAGCCTTCGGACGACCCCAGCGGAGCAAGCGTTCGGAAAGCCCCGGGCTGCACAGCCGGCTCGCGGAGAGAGCCGAACGGCTGCGCCGGCCTCCCACCAGCCTCTCTGGGGTGGCTCTGAGCAGGGAGCCCTGCCCGAAGCGGGCGGTGGAAGCGCAGAGCTCCTGCCAAGGGAGAGCGTCAGGACGAGGCAGTGGCCCAGCAAGCCCCACTCCGTCCCGTGAAGAGAGAAGCGCTTGTGGCCCCTAGGAGCACAGAGCAAGGGCCAGACCCTCAGCTCCTTCTGCGCGCGTCACGGAGCGGTCCCTGTCAGCTCCCCCTTCCCCTCAGTCCCAGAGCCTTCCCTCAGACGCAGTGGAGGACGCCCACGCTCTGCCGGCTCGGGCCTCCACCCCGGGGACGTGTGGGTGCCGCCCGCGCCTCCGGTCCGGCGGCGGGCTTCAGGGAGTCAGGCACTTTGGAAGCATGGGCCGGGCACGAGAGCGAGACAGCGGGGCCCTGAATTCACAGCAACACCGTGCTCCGGGGAGAACGACGTCCGGGGAAAGACGAGTGCGGAGAGAGAAGCACGCAGGAGAGTGGAAGCGTCCCGCTTCGGGAGGCCGGAGCGCCCGGGCCGTGGGGCCGGGCTCTCCCAGGGTAGCGCTCCGAAGCGGAGGTGGGAAGCTGTTGGCTGCCTCGGCCTCTGTGGCATGGCCCGCGTTCCGGCCCCCTGGAGCTCCCTGGGAGAAACAAGAGAGGGGGGCATGCCAACAGCACCACCCCGCACTCGTCGCTCCACGGAGAAGCATGCCTTCGGAAAGCTGAGCCTGGAAAGCTCGAGTGAGCACCACAGCCTTCCCTCCGAGCGAGAAGCCTGGAGCCGAGCGGCCTTGGGCGTGCAGGCCTCTCTGGCCGAGAGCGAGAGAGTGGGCGCGGCGGGTGGAGGCGGAAGCCCAGGGAAGGCTGCCTGCAGGGCCTGGGGTCGGGGGCCGACCGAGATGTCGGCCCCTTCTCTCGGCCTCACCGTAGCCCCGCAGAAGGGCTGCGAAAGCGGCTCCTGCTGCCACGGTGAAGCGCCACATGGAGCAGGACAAACGGCCTAGTTCGGAGGGCGCGGGAGAACGTCTGACAGCAGCCTCGTTTCCCTCAGGTGCAGAGAGCCTTCGGACGACCCCAACGGAGCAAGCGTTCGGAAAGCCCCGGGCTGCACAGCCGGCTCGGGGAGAGAGCCGAACGGCCGCGCCGGCCTCCCACCAGCCTCTCTGGGGTGGCTCTGAGCAGGAAGCCCTGCCCGAAGCGGTCGGTGGAAGCGCAGAGCTCCTGTCAAGGGAGAGTGTCAGGAGGAGGCAGTGGCCCAGCAAGCCCCACTCCGTCCCGTGAAGAGAGAAGCGCTTGTGGCCCCTAGGAGCACAGAGCAAGGGCCAGACCCTCAGCTCCTTCTGCGCGCGTCACGGAGCGGTCCCTGTCAGCTCCCCCTTCCCCTCAGTCCCAGAGCCTTCCCTCAGACGCAGTGGAGGACGCCCACGCTCTGCCGGCTCGGGCCTCCACCCCGGGGACGTGTGGGTGCCGCCCGCGCCTCCGGTCCGGCGGCGGGCTTCAGGGAGTCAGGCACTTTGGAAGCATGGGCCGGGCACGAGAGCGAGACAGCGGGGCCCTGAATTCACAGCAACACCGTGCTCCGGGGAGAACGACGTCCGGGGAAAGA
>NW_027666379.1:0-16878 GCF_963455335.1 Martes martes | reverse complement strand
AGGGGGTGGTGGGGAAGCTGGCCCCCTGCTGAGCAGAGAGCCTGATGTGGGGCTCGATCCCAGGACCCTGAGATCATGACCTGAGAGGAAGGCAGAAGCTTAATCCACTGAGCCACCCAGGCACCCCTCTTCTTACCATTTCAATTAAGGCACCGATAAAATATCAAAAAGTAAGAATTCCCAAATCAAATCTCATACCCAAGGGAAGAACTGCATTTCAATATGGAAGGGCACTCATTTTTCCAAGCATCTGCAAAGACCCAAATCTGCATGTGTCAAGGACAGTTTCATCATGAAAGATACAAAGTAACATACCTGCACACACAAAGCCTACTTTTTTTTTTTAAAGAGAAATGTGGCAACCAGGTGAAAGGAACAAGGTAATTTCAAAAGTCCTAGCTCTCTCTTGGCAGGGGATTTGGGTAATCGCTTGCCAATTGCTGGTTACTACTGCCAAGGACCAGGACTGCTGTGTTCAAAATTGCTGGCAATGGCCACCTATTGTTTGTGAATTTCTGTCCTAGCAGGGACTCTGCAGAGAGGCTACTCAGGTCAGCAGGGAAGCAGATTTGGCCAATACTCCCAGTGGTCCTCACTGCTTAATGCAGAGAAATCACAAGCGAGCAAGCAATGTGAGAAAGAGGACACCCATGAAAATTTCCCTGAAAAACTTTCGGGATCTTATGCCAGTATGTGTGTGTGGAGATGGACAGATAGATCCTCTGAACAACAAATCATATAATAACATTAACACTTATCCACTATCTTCACTGAACATTTACAAAACCACAGCTTGCCATCTATTCATCTTCTGGCTTGGCGGGCCATCTAGTCATTCAAGCTGGGGGGTCATACACCACACAAGAGCTCACACGACTAGATGAAAGGACCCATTGGGAAATTGTGGTTTGGTGAGCTCAAAGGCAAACACCTTGGCATCTCTTTTATGGCTTAATTCCCTAGTTCTATCCACTAAAATACCATAGAAAGTGATTTAAAACAAAAATTGGCTTTTAATTCTTCAAGGTTTTTCCACTTTCTGGTCAAAGGCAAAGCAATCTAGAGGCTCTGGAGTATATCCCAATTCTTGAATTTACAAGCTGGAGGATCTGGGCATGTTTGTAAAACTCTCTGAGCATCAGTGTCCTCATCTATAAAAAGCAGTTAATCATAATACCCTTCTCTGGCTTGTCGGAATTGAATGAAATGAGAGCATATGTGTAAAGCAGTTCCTACTACTAAAAAATGTTGGCTGTCATTTATCTCTCTGTCTGTGGCGTATTGGTAAAAAAAACACAGGCTCTGAAAACAAATGAACAAACAAACAACACAGGCTCTGGAGGCAGTGAACCTGACCTTGAGTCCTGAACCTGCTGTTTACTAACTCAGTAACTCTGGCAAGGTAGATGCCTAAATACCATTTTCTTCAGTGATAAACTGGGAACGATAGTACTAACATCAAACTTGAGTGTGCTATTGTGCTGGGAAGTATGCTTGGCAAAGATATACCAGAATATAAATTGCCATACCACTGTCATCACGATCATCAACCTATACTTTCATTAAATCCCCAAATCATCATATTCTCATATATCTTCTTCTACTATTATCTGAGATCCACAACACAATCCATCTTCCAACCCACCGGAGCCATGTAGCTGATGAAGAGAGAGAGGTACTTCAACAATAGGCTGATGGTGAGTGAAAATAAAATCTTCATCTCTAACATAATAAAACTTAATGGGTTCTCTACAATTAGAGCAGCAGAAAACATTTTGAATGGGTTTCCTGGTTTGAAATATTCTTATATGCAACTAGATCTCCTGCTTGTACCAAAATATGGTGTATTGAATGTCGTAAATCAAAATGTCCTGACGGGAACAATGCTTAAGGATAAGAAAAATGTGAATGAATCTATGAGAAAGTGGGTATCCAATAATATCGATTATTTTTCTGAGATGAAAAGGCAATGATGACATTTTTAGGCATTTACAACTATTCTGGACATAAAAGAAGTATTCTCTAATGGGGTTTTTCAGGAGTATATAGCCTTAGAACCAGACAGTTAGCATTATGATCTTGGCAGGCTAATTAGCCAGACTTTCCTTTTTAAGCAATTGACTTAATATGCTACATAAAAGAGAATATAAGCTTGATGCCAACACTCACTAGCCATTGCTGATGGCCAATGGAAGCTGCCAGTGCCAACTTCTCTCACTTCAGTAATAAATTCTAAATTCCATACACAAGTAGCCCCTCTTACTCTTTAAGAAAAGCTTTGGCTTAAATTGTGCTTAAAATATTTTCCTTTTAGTAAAGCAATATTTTCTCCTTCTCTTCTCTCCTTCCTTCCTAAAACAAAAACAAAAACACTATCTTTCAAAAAAGTTACCTGAGTATAAGTCTCCAGGGAAGTTTAGGCAAGAATCTACACGTCATGTCTTGTGAACAAATTAATTTTAGAAATCACACAGAGCTTTGAAAATAAAGACCCTAAAAGCTGAAGTTATCACCATCAGATTTGGAGAGAAGACACAAACTTTTTCAAGTTTAAACAACGTTGTCTTGGTAATTTCCTTTCTCTGTTGTTCTTTTTCTAATGGAAAAACGGAAGATATTCAAGAACTAGAAAGGCAGGCTAAGATCATCCTTGTATTTAACCAAAAGAGTGTAAGCGAACAACTGTAGCTGAGAGGGAGCTCCATGAGATAGATACTCCCCGGGTGGATGTTTTGTTAGGATGAACGGGTACCCAAAGATGATAACCACCATCGATCAGAAAAGTCCTTGATATGCCAGAATAAAATGTATTTCATCTCCATTTTCCTGAGGAGCAAATCAGGGATAAATTACATGTCACAGACCCACAAGTGTTTGGGCATGGGATTAAATTCAGATATCCGATATGTCTAACTAAAAAGCCTGTGATTCGAGAGGACTATGGACTGCCTCTCATAGCATGGGACTAATAAGGTGATCTCTAAGATCTCATCAGGAGCAAATATTCTATAAATCAAGGTCCCAAATACTGCCCTTAAATTCCGGCCACCAAAGCCTCAGCCTTCACAATGCAGAAGACACCCCTGGCCCTCCTTCTGCTATGCCTCTCCCCACAAGACTGGGAGACTGGGGAGGCAAGGAGACGTGCCCGCTTGGTGTCTGCTCATGGCTATCCAGACACATTCTAAAGTCGAGATTCTAGACCAAGCACTAGCTCTAAGCATTCTGGAATTCTTTGCCCAGATGACCACTTGGCTTGTTTCTAGGGCCTGAGTGAGTGTCTTTGCTGGAACCATTCTCTCTAGGACAGCCCTTGCCTGCCCAGGGCTCAAGACTGAGGACTGGTTAAGGGGAAGCTGTTCACAGAGGGGTGGAGAGTAGGGAAGTAGGTGACCAGAGCTTGGACATGTGGCCTAGGGTGTCCACACACATGCACATGGGGGAGAGCTGGGGGGTGAGAAGAGAAGCTAGGCAGGAGTAGGGGCGTAGGCAGGGCCTGCCTTCCCCACTCCACCTCGTCTGGTACTTACAGGACTTAGAGAACTCTAGTTCCAAATCTGACCTTTCAGATTTGAATATTTGTCAGAGTGGAGGATGGAACACATAATTTTTTTAAAAGATTTTATTTATTTATTTGACAAAGAGAGATCACAAGTAGGCAGAGAGGCAGGCAGAGAGAGAGGAGGAAACAGGTTCCCTGCTGAGCAGAGAGCCTGATGTGGGGCTCAATCCCAGGACCCCGGGATCATGACCTGAGCTGAAGACAGAGGCTTTAAGCCACTGAGCCACCCAGGCGCCCCTGGAACACATTTTATTAACAGTTTTGTTGACTTATTAATTATATATATATATATATATATATATATATATATATATATATATAACAAATAGAAGCCACGTACAGATATATGATCTGTGAATGTTAATCCCACAGGCATGCTTTACTGGGCTGGTGTGAAGGATTGCTGCTTTTAGGTTTGAACTAACGCCCTATAACAATCGGGGGATTTTGCATGAAAACAATGATTTGTCGCCTCTCTTGAAGGAAGAGATCTGGCTGTTCCAGTGCAACGTTCTGGACTCAGTCATCTTTTGGGATTAAACAGCAGTAGCCCCCCTAAACACAGAGGGAATGTCCACTTGGCCACCTTCAGGGGTTGAAGGGAAAACTACCTGCATAGCCAATGTCCTGGTTCCCACACCACCCTTTGACTGGGACCGATTTCAGTCCCTTACATTAGCTATTTGCCCATGTAGACTTCTGAGCCCCGGACCCCTGATCTGAGGAAACCTCTAGGTATTAGCTGAATCACCTCATCTGCCAGGATCATCCAGAGAAATTAATCTAATTGAGCTGGTTTTGTGACCAAGTCTGTCATTTGGCGTGACTGAAGATCTAACCCAAGTCCTCACGACTCTCTCACTTAAGACAAGAACATGTGGTAATCACTTGAATTGGGAGAGAAGGCTCTTTAACTGTCTGTCTTTCTTCAGTTCAGGCCATTTCAGACAAGCAGTTAGTGAAGAGAGCCCTTTGCGATGGTGCTCACAGGAAGAAAATTACCCCCTGAAAAATTCTTGTGGAAAAATAATGAATCCAAACAACGAGAATATCGTTTGTACCCTCACGTCAAAACATTAATCTTTAAAAGAAGGACAGTGCTTCCCTGTGTACAATCCTTTATTTTTCCCCTCAATATTGAAAATTCTACGGTGGCTCCAATTCCAGTTGAGATCAGAAAGCACGAGCATATGGTGTCTGAAAGCAAAATTAATTATGGCCTCAACATCTCTTCCGCGTTCCTTCTCCTCATCATGTACTAATCTTCTGGGTAGTGTTCTACATGTTAAAATATGGAGAATGAATTGCTGTTAATATGCTGTTGCCAGGTTAAAGTACTAGAGAATGTGAAGATGTCAGAAAACAAATCCCAGAGAGGAATGAAACACTGTTTTCCTTAGCTTATGATTACCATACAAATAGACTCCTTCTGAATTTAAATTAAAATGACAAAAAAAAAAAAACCTTTACATTCACTTATACGCACTGACAGAGATGGAGGCGGGTACATTCTGCACACCACAGCTCGGGGTTTGGGGGATACTTTCCACCATGGCTAGGGTTTCCCAGGCAAAAACACAATCCGACAACACACTCTTCGCTTTGAAACTTGGAAAGTGCCTTGTTGCCCAACATTACAGCAGATGACATTTCTTGAATTAAAAGCAAAAATCTGTTCTCTTCAACCACAGGGAAAAGTTATTATAAACAACGTATGGAAAAATCTAACAGGCACGTGGAAAGAGGAGCAGAGAAAAAAAAAATAACAATTTCTCTAAGTAGAGTTCTGAATGTTCCTGGGATGGAAAGCTTAATTTGGGAAATGCCTGGTCACATTCAACTATCAGTTCTAATCCCAGGACAGAAAGGTTATTTTCTAAGCCCCAACATGTCCAAGAGTGGGCTCTATAATGGCTTTGGTCTACAGCGAGGGAACGCCCATGACTGAGCCGGGAACAGGCTGTCTTTATAGAGAGGCTTGGCAGGCAAATTCCCAAAGCAACCAAGACCATGCAGAAAGGTCTGTGTCCCTGGCTGCCCCTGCTCCCACACCTTTGTGTGTACCTTGTAGGTTCTGCCCTTGACCAACTTGACAACATCTACACAATGTTGAAGACTGAGTTCCAGTTCACAATCTTACTTATGCCTTGGCCCCTTAGTTTGGAAGGTTAATAGACAGCTTGTACGGAGTGAGTCAAATTTGGACGCCATTGCTTATAATCTCTGAATGAGAATTCAGGCAAATTGATTCTTTCACTAGTTCATCCATCCATTCATGTATCCATTCAATGAATATTGGCTAAATCCCTACTACTTGGCAGTCCCTGTTCAAGGCAGAATATGTAACGGTCAGCAAAAACAAAAGTCCTATCTTACGGAGATTCCATTCTAGTGGGGAAAATAAAGAGCCGGAAAAATAAAGAGATCACAGATATACTTCGCTAGCTAACGATCAGTGCTAACGAGAGAACTAAAGCAAGGGAGGGGCACCCCAAAACTGGGAATTACAATAGCAAATGGCGTGACCAGAAAAGGCTGTGTTGGAGGGTGATACACGAGGAAGGCTCTGAAGGGAACTAGTGATCCAGTCACGTGGTGGGTGGAAGGGAAGAGGGTTCCAGGCAGCAGAGTCAACATGAGCTATGGCCCAAAATGTGGCCCAGAGCTCAGCTGACAAAAGGAGGCTGGTGAAGAGCGAAATGAGAAAGGGGCAGAGGGACACCTGGGTGGCTCAGCTGGTTAAGCGGCTGCCTCCGGCTCAGGTCATGATCCCAGGATCCTGGGATGGAGGCCCACATCGGGCTCCTTGCTCGGCGGGGAGCCTGCTTCTTTCTCTGCCTCTGCCTGCCGCTCTGCCTACTTGTGCACTCACACACTCTCTCTCTCTGACAAATAAATAAATAAAATCTTTAAAAAAGAGGGGGGGCAAAGAGGGAGCAGATCGGACCTGTCCTTAGCAGTTGAGGGTAGAACTTGGGCTTCGCCTGAGTGAGACCCAACTTCTTTGAGTATCTATAGAAGGGTAAGCATTAATTATAGTGATGCTTCTGACAGTTGTGAAGATTCGGTATGACCATGGCAGAGTACGTGGCATGTGTCAGTCTCAAAACCAACCTGGAGAGCCTAACCACATGAATGGCCAGCTGCTCCTGACCAGTTGCTCCCTGAGGGCTGACACAGCTGGTTCGTTCCTTTCACACAGAGAGGAGGGCACCATGCCCTGGAAGGACCCAGGGTCTTTGCCAGTTCTAAGAGCTTTCCTGGTTGGGGTCTCCAAACACCTCTACTAAGGTGGAACCTGTTAAAAATCTAGCTCTCACGATGCGATTTACTCTTAAGTTGTGGGGGACAGGTCAGATGGTGACAGGCACTCTGTCCTTGTCATGTTTGATTGACATTTGTAACAGATTGATGGCTTTACATTTATCTTTGAAAAGAAACCCAGTGTCTCCCCACCAGCATCTTTGGAGAAATGTATACGTTTTAATGTTTAACTGGGTCCTGTGTACCCTGAAACAGAACCATTTGAGATTGTTCTCTGCACAAAGGGCTACCAATGGGGTTCACACACAGAGGAGGACCCCCGAGTACATCACATGGTTAGCTTACAATCATCCTTGTCTTGACAAAGAACCTAGGATGCAGGGGAAATTAAAGCCATGAAGGGTAAGGAGGCATTGGCTCAGTATGAATTAAAAAAAAAAAAAATGAGATGAAGTACCTCAAAAACTGTACCAAAAATCCACAGGGAGAGAGTTGTGATGGACAGACCCTGCCTACCTTGAGATATGACGCGTTCTTGATCTTGTACTCCCAGCACCTAGCCCAGAACCTGATGTAGAGTTATTCATACATGTTTGTTCAATCAATTAGTGTGTAATTAATACATAAGACAAGGCACAATACCGTCAACTCATTAAAGGCCAGAGAATGTTGAATTTATTCATGATGAGTTCATAATACAGACTGAATTTATAAGCACACAACCCACTACTTTAAAAATTTTGTTCTTAATAAGGCTTATAGACATGTAGGCCTATGTTTAGCCCTTCCTTTATTTTACCTGTCAATACAATGGTTGACCTTTGTTAAAAATAAAGGATCTAAAGTTTCATAACCTCAATTTGTCTGTTGCTTTTCATCCTGAGGTATAAAATTCTAACTCTAGGGAACTTTTCTGTAGGTTCCCTAGATAGACTTAATCTTGTAAAAGATGATATTCTAGAGCTATCACAGATAAAATATGTGAGAGTTTTAACACTGTGAAGTATCACATAAATTACAATTATGATTGCAATTATTATTCCGACATCTATTACAAAGACCAACTCGCATATTTTTCCTGTTTATGAAAGTAGAAGGTGTTTCCCCAATAATTGCCTGCTTTCTCCCCCACATATCAAATCACATTAATATCAAACATCTTATTTTAGTATATGTGCTGCCGAAGCGAGCACAATATCAAACATCATAGAAGGACAGTGGCAAGGCGGCAAAAGGTCACCATGACATTGTGTTAACCACGCCTACACCTTTAACCATTTCAGTTAATGTTAAGTAAAACTTGGCCCAGAACTGATGAGGTCATACCAAAAGTGCTTTCATAACCTAGCATAAACTGACCTAAAAAGCGACTGATGACCCTTTCATTTTCCTTTATGAACACTTAGGAAATTTCCAGTACTGTGTACATTCTGACAACTTGCACACTATGTCAATATAAAATCTGTTTTAATTCCTCAGAGGCAGGTAAATCCAGAGATGACATTTTGAAAATAGTTCAAATGTCAAACGGGAGTTTAAACAGAAGCAACTAGTCAAGAAAATTTCAGGCATGTTTGGATTTCAGAAAGTTGTAAGCGCTTTTTTGTTACCAAAGGAATTCAGAAATCCCTATGCTGTATCAAAAAGTGACACACATTATCCAAAGCTTGTATTCCTTCCTCCCTCCTTTCCTTCCTTCCTTCCTTCCTTCCCTAGAGCATTCCTGTGTGGGAAGCATTGTTCTTGGAATGAATAACAATTGTCTTACTCCCCACTGCACCAAGTGCCTATCTTAGTGCCTGCCACACAGTAAGTGTTCAAAAAACAACACTGAATGTTGAGTACATAAATGAGTAAATAGATGATGAGTTAATTACAATGTTTTCCCCCACTCTGACGAATCTTATTTTCTTTGAACACAAATGCCAGCATACTTCCTGTCCTATGAATGGTATAAGAACTGACAAAATATTTGTTTGGTTTTGCTTACTTTTGCTGCAGGTAGCCTGGATGCTGGATGGTGGAAAAGCATGCCAGAAAAATAAACAAACAAACAAATAAATATCACTGCAGAGCAAACGTCCACCTTAATTAGCTGATAGGAGTCTAAGTAGACAGTGGAAAATGAAATTGTACAACCGTAGAGAAAACCTACATTGGGACCTGTGTCAGAAAGGTATGCCATGGTTTCTTTCACGACAAGGGGATGCCCAGTGCAAACATTACCATGAAGATACGTGAACAATCTGAAAGGACACAAACTATTGGAATCCAAAAGGTTCTCTAAATGGCCAATGATAAAATCTTCATAGCTCATACGGATGTCATGGGGATCTTACCAAAAGAAATTTCACTTACCTTCTTACTGTCTAATGATTAATTAAAAAAAAAAACTGGACTTTTTAAATCATTTGTTTACAACAATTTTCCCTTAAGGGAAATGAGTCAGAAATGTATGCCTCCCCTCCCCCTGGTGTTTATACAGAGAAAGTCTCTTTGCCAACGCAGTCAGTGCAGGAGATGAGAAAGCAATCACAGGACCCCAGAAAAAAAAAAAATGCCACAAAGACTGGTGAGGAACTCTGCGGTACTTTTCCTCTGTGGGAGGAGCCTTCAAGGTCACCCTTCAGAGCCTACTGGTTCTCAGCCTACTTACTATTCTAATACCTTATTTATATGATGTCTCAGCAGATGAGAAGCAGCAAATTAGAAGGCAGAGCCCTGGAAGAGAGAGGCGGACTGATAACAGAAGTGAGAACTGGCAAGCTGAGCACAAGTAAGGAGACCCAAACAGGACTGCATTTGATGGCTCCAGACAGTAATTCACAGTCCAAATGGAAACCCCGTGTCCATGACAGGCGACATAATTTGCAGAGCCCAGTGCAAAATGAAAATGCCAAGCCCCTCGTTCAAAAAAATTATTATGAATTTCCAGACAATGACAGCAGAGCATTAAACCAAGCAGGTGGCCCTTCTGAGCATGTGTCCTATATGACTGCAGAGGTAGCTGGACTATGAAGCCAGACCCGCTTGTATCATTGTGTTCAGCATGCTAGGCTAGAAAAGTGAAAGACACAGATAATCCACTATGGAAAGTGGTGCAGAAATATAGCTGCTTTTTTAAATTGTTGTTTTGGCACAAAAAATGTTGAATTTCAGTTATCTGGGAAAGCCACTTGGGTCTAATTCCTCCATCTCAGGAGGTACAAAACATCATTACAGTTAAAACACGCGCCATCAGTGACAAACTCAGCATTCACCCTCGCCCAGAATTTGCTTTGCTGAAGTGTTTTTGTCTTGTAAACAGCCTGTTTGTTTTTTTTAGGTCTGAGAAGTTTCCTATTTCCTTATGTTCCTCCCTTGCCGATCTGCAGAATCCAAAATCCATAAAGGCTTATTAAATCAGAGAGAGATGAAAGCATAAGATAACTTAAGTCATTCACTAGTCATTATAACCCAGCAATATATTAATGAAGATCCACTGAAAACATCTCCAGTATTTCTAAACATATGCATGTAAATATAAATCCACCAACTCTATTTGATTAAAGTCTAAGAAGGAGACTTTGGAGACTCTGATTATCAAAGCCCACGTTGCACTGAAAGTCATTTCATTGGGCACTAAAACTACTTAAATACAAAAATTATAGAAATATGTCTAAATCTGGTCTTGTAATAAACCACTTTAATAAATATTCCTATTTCCCGTGCATGAACATCATTTCTTCAAGAGGAAAGCATTTCTCACTATGACAGAAAACAATTTAACTAAGTAAAAAATGAACAATTTAGTATGTACATAGCCAAGATGAAGTATGTCTTTATAAAATGGGAAATTTTACAGAGAAGAGAAATTAACTTAAGTGGTAGGAGGTAAAATTGGATTTGTCTTGCTTAACTGCAATGGCACCATATTTAAAAATGGTGCCCTGGCAAAGGTTCCACATTGTCAGCCTGTAAGAGTCTGTTTCTAATGTGATGGATTTATTTTACATCTCCTTGCTCATGTTCTCAGATGTTTTCCTTCCTAAAACAACCAATAAATATTATAACCATTTATTATTGCCAGAAAAAGTCCCATAAAGAACCTTAATATTATTTACTTAATCTCTCATTTTAAAGCTGTGTGACAATATCAATAACTAACAGTTGATGGTGACATGACTGGACTATGAGATCTTGAAGGGTAGGGTCCTTGTGTTATCAGCCCTGGATGCTCTCTGCTTAACACAGTACCTGGTATACAGGAGGCACTCATGAAACATAAATATGTAATATATATCTGAGACCTCCAACACTTTTAATTGGACATAGTCTTCATCAATTTTCAAGAAAACAAATTCCTTTGAAAGGCAAGAATGTTGAATGCATTTAATATTAACTATGAGAGTTGATATCGATAACTATAGTAGTTAATATTTGTTGAACACTTCATATGGACAAGACTAAGCCAAATGCTTTATAAAATACAGTAACCCATTTAATTGTCAGAACTCAGTAATCTGATTTTACGGACGAGGAGCTTGAGCCATAAGAAGTAAAAAACCTGTCCACAGCCATATGGTTGGTATGTGAATGAGAAGGGATTCCAACCCAGAAGTAACCCATGCTTCTCATGGGTATACTGAGTGAATTGCACAGAGTGAATTCCTAGAGGACAGGTAAGGTTACCATGCTCATCTTGTTCAATAGGTTAAGGATAAGCAGAGTTGTCTAAAATAGTGTAATTCACTTTCAACAGAATTGTTGGCCAATTTTCCTACGGAATCCTATAGATAAAATTTAAAATAGTAAATATCTAAGAACTATTCATAAAGAGATAGGGCTTAATCCAAGCACATGCTGGAGATCACAAATATTTTTGATCACGACCCAAGGAATTACATAAATGAAAGAGAAAAAGTGACGGTCAATGTTCAAACCAATGTAAATGAAAGTCCCAGTAATAACATGACTTATAAAGACAAATGCCTTTCACTGATCTCCCCACCAATGACCAAATCTACACAGCAACCATTATCAGAGAACATTTCTTCCTTCTGAGCCTCTCTTCTGATTGGCTTTCTAAAGCAACAGCCCCGTATGTTCCTTTCTTTGCATAAAGAGAAACCCATTTCAAGCTTTGATAGCAAAGTTACATGTTATTACTACAAGGTATGTTAGAGCAACTTATAGTGCAAAGAGCAAAGAACACAACTGGGTTTCACTAGCACCAGAACCAGCCATCAGAAAGTCCGCAGGATCAAGCCCATCAGAGCTGGTCTGTCTGTCAGTCTGTAGCTGTTTCATGCACAAGGCACTATCTTAGTTCCTTCAGGTTGTTCTAACAAAATACCGTAGACTGGGTGGCTCATAAACAGACATTTATTTCTCCTAGCTCTGGAGTCTAGAAGCTCAAGGTCAAGGTCAAGATGCCAGCAGATTGGCTCATAAACAGACATTTATTTCTCCTAGCTCTGGAGTCTAGAAGCTCAAGGTCAAGGTCAAGATGCCAGCAGATTCCGTGTCTAGCGAAGGCCCACTTCCTTGGTTGAAGGAAGGTGTCCTTCCAGCGGTGTCCTTGCAGGGCACCTCTGGAGAGGAATCTCTCCAGAGTCTCTTTGACAAGGCAGTCAAACCTCTTCCTGAGGGCAGGGTTCCACCCTCGTGACATAATGATTTCCCAAAGGCCCCACATTCAAATACCATCACCTTGGAGATTTGGTTTCAACATGAATTTTAGAGGGACACCGACATTCATCTACAGTTCTCAAGTCCACCATAGCCGGAGATTATCTCTGAATCTCGACAACAAATTCCTGGAAGAGAGAATCTTGATTCTGGTATCAAGGAAGGAAGAATTGAGAGTAAATGCTCAGAGGAAATAGATGATGCTGTAAGGTGGTGAGATAGCTCCGAAGTTATTTACAACAATGTATCTTCTCTGTGAAGACTGTCTTCACCTCTCAAGTTCTCAGGCTGACCAAGTCCTTGGTAATTATTTCTACACAGTCTCTCCTATTAGCACCCCCTTTCCTTCTCTACAGTGCCAGGGTCCTTGATAGACTCTAGGACTTAGTCAGAGGTAGAGACGGTTTCAGGGCCCTCAATAGCAAGTAAACATCCCTTCTCATGCCAGCTCCCCATCAGTGTTAGGCTAAAATGGATGCAAAGTCTGGGCATAATATGAAAGGCTGTTATCATCAATTAGTGATGTCTGTGATGGGAAAATGAGTATGTGAGGCAGGTGTTGATGCTCTTGACTCTCGTTCCAACTCTTTGATTTATAGGTGAGGATTCCGAGGCCTATAGAAATGAGGTAAGCTTGTTATAAGAGGAGTTAACGGCAGGGGCTAGGTGAAAGTCTGGACAACCCAACTACTGTTACTAGTGCTCTTTCCAAGGCATCTTTTTTATTTTACTCTTGGCAGTAGACATATCTAAAATAGGGAGAGAGGCTTCTAGGAGGCTAAGAGAGCCCCATCGCAGTCTGCTTTTCAGACATGACTTAGAGTGTCACATGTATGAAAGTCAGCAGGACAGAGAGACACAGTCTCACAAGATGAAAATTTAATGAGTCTATAGACAAAGTGTTATACTTATTCGTACTTTGAAGACACCAACTGCCTCAGGCCTTAATCATACAATGTGGATGCCGAGTTAGCTAAAAAAAAAAAACAAAACTCTGCCTGAAAACAACATCATTTAACGTTTATTGAGAGCTTACTACATGCTGAGTACTTTTAAAACAACTTCATGTATATTAACTCATTTAATCTTGGTGGCAATCCAATTCATTAGTTACTATAATTACTCCCATTTTCACAGAGCAGGAAACCAAAGCTCAGAGAGGTAATATAATGCACTCAACATCATGTTGCTAAGAAGTGAGTGAGCTGAGATTTAGATGTGGAGACATCTGATTCTAGAGTCCAGGCTCTTGAGCACTACTCTACTTGGCTTCTCCCCTCCCCCATACTGTCGGGAAGCCTAATGTGACTACGCATGTCGAAGTGCTCAACAAACCTCTGTCAGTTTGCTGCAACATACTAAGACTGCCATCAACACCTTACTACATGTTGGTTTTAGAATTTTGTTAGAGTTCCATGTGCTTTCCTAGAATAATCTACCTCTAGGTGAATGACATTTAATAGATTTCTGGAACAAGTATACCTCTTTGTAACAATGTCAAGAAGCTAGGAAAGAAATCATACAAAGATGACAGAAAATGACAAGTCCAGAATATAAAGTAGTAACAGTACTAAAACTGGCCTTTAGGCTCTCAAGGTTAATGGTAATCCAGTAGTGACTTTGCATGTAGAAACTTTCAGTGCTTTGAAAGAACCATGCTTCCAGAGAATCAGCTTTAAAAGGCTGAGAAATGACAAAAAGAATAAGACTGATGAGATCCCAATTTGTGAGGGACACTGAATGCCAGTCAACAGCAACTTCCAGGTGGTCCCATGGACCCAGAGGAGCATGTGAGCCCCATCAAGGATGGCCTTCCAGAAGTCCTGAAATGCTTCGAGTGATGTCATGTCACACAGTCTCTCATTGAAAACCCTATCCCTTTCCGAACTACCCAAATAAATAGTCTTAACGAGATCACACGTACTGCAAAACAAATGAAAAACAAACTATCTAACTAAAGCCAGGCTTGACTAGTGTAAAAATCACTAGAAGTCTTAATATTTGGTCAAGTGAGCAGAGCACTGCCCTACGAACCCATGACCCTTGACTCTGCATACTCCCCCCACCCCTATAGAAGAGTACAATCTTCCTCCCCATCTGTGCCCTGAGACTGCACCTGATAGTAGCTTCCTAGGGCTGCTGGAACACAGTACCGCAAATTGGGAGGCATTAAAGGAGAAATTTATTCGGCTACAGCTCTGGAAGCTAAAAGTCCACAATTAGGGAGGATTATGCTCCTAGGCAGGCTCACGCTCCCTCTAAAGGCTCCAGGCAGGGATCCTTCCTTGTCTTTTCCTACTTTCCGGTGGTTGCTGGCAGTCCTCGGCCTTACTTGGTTTGTGGCATCATTACTCTTATGCCTCCTTCTTCACCCGACTGTCTTCTGTAATAACATCTCTGTGTCCAGACTTTCCTCTCCTAATAAGGACACTAGGTACTGAATTCGGGTCCACCTTAATCCAGTATGAACGAATTTTAACTTAATTATATCCGCAAAGATCCTGTTTCCAAATAAGATCGCATTCATGAACACAGGGGAATTAGGACTTCAACACTTCTTTGGGAAGTGTCATGCACCTGTTTGGACAGCGTGCACACAATCATCTGAAAGCTTTCCCAGCACCAAAGTTATAGGCTCATTAAAGTGTTTATTGAGTTTGCTTCCATTTTTTCAAATTAGATAGCCTTTGTCTTCAGCATTAGGGACCATTAATCAGACAAACCCTTAGCTCTGTGTCGACCAGCCGGTGACCCTGGCAAATTGCCTAGGAGCCCAGAGCCCTGATTTGTTTCCAGGATTGCAGTTCTAAAGGAGAAAACACCAGCATGCCTGGGACAGGGCAGCACTATGCTCTGGGTGAAGGTTTCTCTTCCCACCTTCCTGTCATACCTGAGAGAGAAAGGCACAGACAGGCCCAGGCAGGATCCAGGAGTCTCCCTAACAATGGTAGGGAAGATTGTAGAGAAGTAAAGCAGTGGTTTTAATTAAAATTCACTGTTTCTCTCAGAACAGAACAAAGTAATAAACCAATGCAGTAAATTAGTGCTGTGGAATTAACGCCCAGATAGAAGAAATAAAGGAAAAATTTATGACCTTAATCAATCTCTTTTTTAAGATATATATATACACTGCTCCATCATCTGCTTTATTTATACCCTCCCAAATAATTCTCAGTCATTTTCAGGAGCAGTTAGGCCCACAGCTGAGCCCCAGGGGCAGGCTGAATATCTAGGAGCTCTACCCCATTTCGGCAGGTCAGCAAGAGGACAGGGGAGCAGCACGTAAGGCTTAGCACCAGTCACACTGAATGACCAGCACCCTGCCCCTGGGGAGGCAGCTTTGAGCCACCTACAGAGCTGGTCGGTCCCCAGCTAGGTGGTGGCATCATTCTTTTCCCTCCAGGGGTGCCTGCTCAGTCCTCTCTCCCTTTTGCCAAGATTCTCCATTCCTGACTGTCATTTGGTTTTATACAATCCTTTTTCCAAGAAACAGTTGTATTAATGCAAAGATCTGAATCTCCGAAATGGGTAGAAACTCATACTGTTGCCTAACTGGCAATCCTGTCCTTTGTAAGGAAAAACTTGACTTAATTTGGGGGGGAGGGGTGGTCCAAAGGTTTCCTTCCTATTACTGAGGGGGCCACCAGTTTCCACTTTGCTAAGTCTTTCCAATCCTATGGTGTATCTAAAGATGGTGATCTGGGCCCCCAATGTAAGTCCCCACAAATCTACCGGTCGGCTGGGTCTTGTAGCACCCTGCATACTTACTGGGAATGCCAACGGCCTCGGAGAGCCTTCATCTATATACTTAACTACAGAATCTGCAGTGGAGGTCAAAAGTTTTTTGATGTTTTTTTTTTTTTCTTTTTCATCCACTTTTATTCCAGGAAAGGGACAATCCTCATATTTATCCATCAGAACGCTGACATTAAGCAGAAACAGGATTTGGAGTTATGTAAGTCTTTCAAGGGAATAAACCCGGAAACCCTCAAAATAATCTCTTCACGCTGTCTTCTGAAGAATGCTCTTCAAAACTGACTCTGATGACAATTCTGTTACAGCCAAATCCTCTCCCAATACTAAGAATAGAGAAAAGGGTAACTTTATTCACATTCATTCTGTGTGAAGTTTTATTATTATTTTGTTCTTTTTTTTTTTTAAGATTTTATGTATTTTTTTTGACAGAGAGACACAGCGAGAGAGGGAACACAAGCAGGGGGAGTGGGAGAGGGAGAAGCAGGCTTCCAGCCGAGCAGGGAGCCTGATGCGGGGCTCAATCTCAGGACCCTGGGATCATGAGATGAGCCAAAGGCAGACACTTAATGACTGAGCCACCCAGGCACCCCTATTTTGTTCTTCTTTTCCTAACAGATTTGATTTCA
>NW_027666380.1:0-53937 GCF_963455335.1 Martes martes | reverse complement strand
AGCCTGAAGCCGAGCTGCCTTCCGCGGGCAGGCCTCCTTGGCGAAGGGAGAAAGCTGGGCCGCGGCAGGGTGGGGCGGAAGCCGCAGGAAGGCTGCCGGCCGGGCCTCAGGTGGGGGGCCATCCTGGAAGGGGGCCCCCGACCCCGGCCTCGGCGAAGCACGCGCGGGGACATCGGAAGCAGCTTCTGCTGGGACCGAGCGGCCGGACCCACCGCAGAGCAAACCCACTCGCTCCGAGGCTGCGGGAGGCCTTCTGGCGGCAGCCCCGCTTGGCGGAGCCGGGCGCCCGCGCGCAGTCGAGCCCACCGGAGCCGGCGTTCGGAGGGCACCGGGCTGCACACCCGGCTCGCGGGGAGGTCGGGAGGGCGACGCCGGCCTGCAGGCCCACCTCTCCGGGGGCCGCCCTGAGCAGGGAGGCCAGCCTGAAACGGACGGGCGAAGGGCCGAGCCCCTGCCATGGGACTGTTTCAGCGGGACGCCTTGGCCCAGCAAGCCCCACTCCGTCCCGGGAGGAGAGAAGCGGCTGTGACCCCCTAGAAGCACGGAGCAAGGCGCCCAGCCCTCGCCTCTGGCACGCGCTTCCCGGAGGGGGCTCTGTCAGCTCCCCCTTCCCCGAAAGCACCGCGCCTGCTCTCAGACGCGGAAAGCGATGCAAACACCCTGCCGGCTGGGGCCTCCACCCCAGGGAGCTGCGGGTGCCGCCAGCACCTCGGGGCCGACAGCGGCTTCGGGGAGTCCAGGCGGTCGCACGCCTGGGCCTGAAAACCGAGGGAGACAGCAGGTCCCTCCAGGCCGAGCCACGGTGCGCTGCGGGGGAGAACGTCCGCCCAGGGAAAGACGAGTGCGAAGAGGGAAGCGGGCAGGAGAGAGGAAGGGCGCGCTTCGTGAGGCCCGAGCGCCCGGGCCGTGGGGCCGGCTTCTCCCGGGCCGGCGCCTCGCGTCCTCCCCGGGGAAGCGGTGGGCTGACTCGCCGTGGGTGGGGACGCCGTAGGTCAAGCCCCTCGACCTCCCCGGGAGAGACAAGGCAGGGCGGAATGCCATCCCCGTCCACGTCCGCACACACGTCGCTGCACGGAGCAGGAGGCCTTCTCGGCGCGGAGCCTGTTCACCTCGAGCGAGCACCACCGCCTTCCCTCCGAGAGGCCAGCCTGAAGCCGAGCTGCCTTCCGCGGGCAGGCCTCCTTGGCGAAGGGAGAAAGCTGGGCCGCGGCAGGGTGGGGCGGAAGCCGCAGGAAGGCTGCCGGCCGGGCCTCAGGTGGGGGGCCATCCTGGAAGGGGGCCCCCGACCCCGGCCTCGGCGAAGCACGCGCGGGGACATCGGAAGCAGCTTCTGCTGGGACCGAGCGGCCGGACCCACCGCAGAGCAAACCCACTCGCTCCGAGGCTGCGGGAGGCCTTCTGGCGGCAGCCCCGCTTGGCGGAGCCGGGCGCCCGCGCGCAGTCGAGCCCACCGGAGCCGGCGTTCGGAGGGCACCGGGCTGCACACCCGGCTCGCGGGGAGGTCGGGAGGGCGACGCCGGCCTGCAGGCCCACCTCTCCGGGGGCCGCCCTGAGCAGGGAGGCCAGCCTGAAACGGACGGGCGAAGGGCCGAGCCCCTGCCATGGGACTGTTTCAGCGGGACGCCTTGGCCCAGCAAGCCCCACTCCGTCCCGGGAGGAGAGAAGCGGCTGTGACCCCCTAGAAGCACGGAGCAAGGCGCCCAGCCCTCGCCTCTGGCACGCGCTTCCCGGAGGGGGCTCTGTCAGCTCCCCCTTCCCCGAAAGCACCGCGCCTGCTCTCAGACGCGGAAAGCGATGCAAACACCCTGCCGGCTGGGGCCTCCACCCCAGGGAGCTGCGGGTGCCGCCAGCACCTCGGGGCCGACAGCGGCTTCGGGGAGTCCAGGCGGTCGCACGCCTGGGCCTGAAAACCGAGGGAGACAGCAGGTCCCTCCAGGCCGAGCCACGGTGCGCTGCGGGGGAGAACGTCCGCCCAGGGAAAGACGAGTGCGAAGAGGGAAGCGGGCAGGAGAGAGGAAGGGCGCGCTTCGTGAGGCCCGAGCGCCCGGGCCGTGGGGCCGGCTTCTCCCGGGCCGGCGCCTCGCGTCCTCCCCGGGGAAGCGGTGGGCTGACTCGCCGTGGGTGGGGACGCCGTAGGTCAAGCCCCTCGACCTCCCCGGGAGAGACAAGGCAGGGCGGAATGCCATCCCCGTCCACGTCCGCACACACGTCGCTGCACGGAGCAGGAGGCCTTCTCGGCGCGGAGCCTGTTCACCTCGAGCGAGCACCACCGCCTTCCCTCCGAGAGGCCAGCCTGAAGCCGAGCTGCCTTCCGCGGGCAGGCCTCCTTGGCGAAGGGAGAAAGCTGGGCCGCGGCAGGGTGGGGCGGAAGCCGCAGGAAGGCTGCCGGCCGGGCCTCAGGTGGGGGGGCCATCCTGGAAGGGGGCCCCCGACCCCGGCCTCGGCGAAGCACGCGCGGGGACATCGGAAGCAGCTTCTGCTGGGACCGAGCGGCCGGACCCACCGCAGAGCAAACCCACTCGCTCCGAGGCTGCGGGAGGCCTTCTGGCGGCAGCCCCGCTTGGCGGAGCCGGGCGCCCGCGCGCAGTCGAGCCCACCGGAGCCGGCGTTCGGAGGGCACCGGGCTGCACACCCGGCTCGCGGGGAGGTCGGGAGGGCGACGCCGGCCTGCAGGCCCACCTCTCCGGGGGCCGCCCTGAGCAGGGAGGCCAGCCTGAAACGGACGGGCGAAGGGCCGAGCCCCTGCCATGGGACTGTTTCAGCGGGACGCCTTGGCCCAGCAAGCCCCACTCCGTCCCGGGAGGAGAGAAGCGGCTGTGACCCCCTAGAAGCACGGAGCAAGGCGCCCAGCCCTCGCCTCTGGCACGCGCTTCCCGGAGGGGGCTCTGTCAGCTCCCCCTTCCCCGAAAGCACCGCGCCTGCTCTCAGACGCGGAAAGCGATGCAAACACCCTGCCGGCTGGGGCCTCCACCCCAGGGAGCTGCGGGTGCCGCCAGCACCTCGGGGCCGACAGCGGCTTCGGGGAGTCCAGGCGGTCGCACGCCTGGGCCTGAAAACCGAGGGAGACAGCAGGTCCCTCCAGGCCGAGCCACGGTGCGCTGCGGGGGAGAACGTCCGCCCAGGGAAAGACGAGTGCGAAGAGGGAAGCGGGCAGGAGAGAGGAAGGGCGCGCTTCGTGAGGCCCGAGCGCCCGGGCCGTGGGGCCGGCTTCTCCCGGGCCGGCGCCTCGCGTCCTCCCCGGGGAAGCGGTGGGCTGACTCGCCGTGGGTGGGGACGCCGTAGGTCAAGCCCCTCGACCTCCCCGGGAGAGACAAGGCAGGGCGGAATGCCATCCCCGTCCACGTCCGCACACACGTCGCTGCACGGAGCAGGAGGCCTTCTCGGCGCGGAGCCTGTTCACCTCGAGCGAGCACCACCGCCTTCCCTCCGAGAGGCCAGCCTGAAGCCGAGCTGCCTTCCGCGGGCAGGCCTCCTTGGCGAAGGGAGAAAGCTGGGCCGCGGCAGGGTGGGGCGGAAGCCGCAGGAAGGCTGCCGGCCGGGCCTCAGGTGGGGGGGCCATCCTGGAAGGGGGCCCCCGACCCCGGCCTCGGCGAAGCACGCGCGGGGACATCGGAAGCAGCTTCTGCTGGGACCGAGCGGCCGGACCCACCGCAGAGCAAACCCACTCGCTCCGAGGCTGCGGGAGGCCTTCTGGCGGCAGCCCCGCTTGGCGGAGCCGGGCGCCCGCGCGCAGTCGAGCCCACCGGAGCCGGCGTTCGGAGGGCACCGGGCTGCACACCCGGCTCGCGGGGAGGTCGGGAGGGCGACGCCGGCCTGCAGGCCCACCTCTCCGGGGGCCGCCCTGAGCAGGGAGGCCAGCCTGAAACGGACGGGCGAAGGGCCGAGCCCCTGCCATGGGACTGTTTCAGCGGGACGCCTTGGCCCAGCAAGCCCCACTCCGTCCCGGGAGGAGAGAAGCGGCTGTGACCCCCTAGAAGCACGGAGCAAGGCGCCCAGCCCTCGCCTCTGGCACGCGCTTCCCGGAGGGGGCTCTGTCAGCTCCCCCTTCCCCGAAAGCACCGCGCCTGCTCTCAGACGCGGAAAGCGATGCAAACACCCTGCCGGCTGGGGCCTCCACCCCAGGGAGCTGCGGGTGCCGCCAGCACCTCGGGGCCGACAGCGGCTTCGGGGAGTCCAGGCGGTCGCACGCCTGGGCCTGAAAACCGAGGGAGACAGCAGGTCCCTCCAGGCCGAGCCACGGTGCGCTGCGGGGGAGAACGTCCGCCCAGGGAAAGACGAGTGCGAAGAGGGAAGCGGGCAGGAGAGAGGAAGGGCGCGCTTCGTGAGGCCCGAGCGCCCGGGCCGTGGGGCCGGCTTCTCCCGGGCCGGCGCCTCGCGTCCTCCCCGGGGAAGCGGTGGGCTGACTCGCCGTGGGTGGGGACGCCGTAGGTCAAGCCCCTCGACCTCCCCGGGAGAGACAAGGCAGGGCGGAATGCCATCCCCGTCCACGTCCGCACACACGTCGCTGCACGGAGCAGGAGGCCTTCTCGGCGCGGAGCCTGTTCACCTCGAGCGAGCACCACCGCCTTCCCTCCGAGAGGCCAGCCTGAAGCCGAGCTGCCTTCCGCGGGCAGGCCTCCTTGGCGAAGGGAGAAAGCTGGGCCGCGGCAGGGTGGGGCGGAAGCCGCAGGAAGGCTGCCGGCCGGGCCTCAGGTGGGGGGCCATCCTGGAAGGGGGCCCCCGACCCCGGCCTCGGCGAAGCACGCGCGGGGACATCGGAAGCAGCTTCTGCTGGGACCGAGCGGCCGGACCCACCGCAGAGCAAACCCACTCGCTCCGAGGCTGCGGGAGGCCTTCTGGCGGCAGCCCCGCTTGGCGGAGCCGGGCGCCCGCGCGCAGTCGAGCCCACCGGAGCCGGCGTTCGGAGGGCACCGGGCTGCACACCCGGCTCGCGGGGAGGTCGGGAGGGCGACGCCGGCCTGCAGGCCCACCTCTCCGGGGGCCGCCCTGAGCAGGGAGGCCAGCCTGAAACGGACGGGCGAAGGGCCGAGCCCCTGCCATGGGACTGTTTCAGCGGGACGCCTTGGCCCAGCAAGCCCCACTCCGTCCCGGGAGGAGAGAAGCGGCTGTGACCCCCTAGAAGCACGGAGCAAGGCGCCCAGCCCTCGCCTCTGGCACGCGCTTCCCGGAGGGGGCTCTGTCAGCTCCCCCTTCCCCGAAAGCACCGCGCCTGCTCTCAGACGCGGAAAGCGATGCAAACACCCTGCCGGCTGGGGCCTCCACCCCAGGGAGCTGCGGGTGCCGCCAGCACCTCGGGGCCGACAGCGGCTTCGGGGGAGTCCAGGCGGTCGCACGCCTGGGCCTGAAAACCGAGGGAGACAGCAGGTCCCTCCAGGCCGAGCCACGGTGCGCTGCGGGGGAGAACGTCCGCCCAGGGAAAGACGAGTGCGAAGAGGGAAGCGGGCAGGAGAGAGGAAGGGCGCGCTTCGTGAGGCCCGAGCGCCCGGGCCGTGGGGCCGGCTTCTCCCGGGCCGGCGCCTCGCGTCCTCCCCGGGGAAGCGGTGGGCTGACTCGCCGTGGGTGGGGACGCCGTAGGTCAAGCCCCTCGACCTCCCCGGGAGAGACAAGGCAGGGTGGAATGCCATCCCCGTCCACGTCCGCACACACGTCGCTGCACGGAGCAGGAGGCCTTCTCGGCGCGGAGCCTGTTCACCTCGAGCGAGCACCACCGCCTTCCCTCCGAGAGGCCAGCCTGAAGCCGAGCTGCCTTCCGCGGGCAGGCCTCCTTGGCGAAGGGAGAAAGCTGGGCCGCGGCAGGGTGGGGCGGAAGCCGCAGGAAGGCTGCCGGCCGGGCCTCAGGTGGGGGGGCCATCCTGGAAGGGGGCCCCCGACCCCGGCCTCGGCGAAGCACGCGCGGGGACATCGGAAGCAGCTTCTGCTGGGACCGAGCGGCCGGACCCACCGCAGAGCAAACCCACTCGCTCCGAGGCTGCGGGAGGCCTTCTGGCGGCAGCCCCGCTTGGCGGAGCCGGGCGCCCGCGCGCAGTCGAGCCCACCGGAGCCGGCGTTCGGAGGGCACCGGGCTGCACACCCGGCTCGCGGGGAGGTCGGGAGGGCGACGCCGGCCTGCAGGCCCACCTCTCCGGGGGCCGCCCTGAGCAGGGAGGCCAGCCTGAAACGGACGGGCGAAGGGCCGAGCCCCTGCCATGGGACTGTTTCAGCGGGACGCCTTGGCCCAGCAAGCCCCACTCCGTCCCGGGAGGAGAGAAGCGGCTGTGACCCCCTAGAAGCACGGAGCAAGGCGCCCAGCCCTCGCCTCTGGCACGCGCTTCCCGGAGGGGGCTCTGTCAGCTCCCCCTTCCCCGAAAGCACCGCGCCTGCTCTCAGACGCGGAAAGCGATGCAAACACCCTGCCGGCTGGGGCCTCCACCCCAGGGAGCTGCGGGTGCCGCCAGCACCTCGGGGCCGACAGCGGCTTCGGGGAGTCCAGGCGGTCGCACGCCTGGGCCTGAAAACCGAGGGAGACAGCAGGTCCCTCCAGGCCGAGCCACGGTGCGCTGCGGGGGAGAACGTCCGCCCAGGGAAAGACGAGTGCGAAGAGGGAAGCGGGCAGGAGAGAGGAAGGGCGCGCTTCGTGAGGCCCGAGCGCCCGGGCCGTGGGGCCGGCTTCTCCCGGGCCGGCGCCTCGCGTCCTCCCCGGGGAAGCGGTGGGCTGACTCGCCGTGGGTGGGGACGCCGTAGGTCAAGCCCCTCGACCTCCCCGGGAGAGACAAGGCAGGGCGGAATGCCATCCCCGTCCACGTCCGCACACACGTCGCTGCACGGAGCAGGAGGCCTTCTCGGCGCGGAGCCTGTTCACCTCGAGCGAGCACCACCGCCTTCCCTCCGAGAGGCCAGCCTGAAGCCGAGCTGCCTTCCGCGGGCAGGCCTCCTTGGCGAAGGGAGAAAGCTGGGCCGCGGCAGGGTGGGGCGGAAGCCGCAGGAAGGCTGCCGGCCGGGCCTCAGGTGGGGGGCCATCCTGGAAGGGGGCCCCCGACCCCGGCCTCGGCGAAGCACGCGCGGGGACATCGGAAGCAGCTTCTGCTGGGACCGAGCGGCCGGACCCACCGCAGAGCAAACCCACTCGCTCCGAGGCTGCGGGAGGCCTTCTGGCGGCAGCCCCGCTTGGCGGAGCCGGGCGCCCGCGCGCAGTCGAGCCCACCGGAGCCGGCGTTCGGAGGGCACCGGGCTGCACACCCGGCTCGCGGGGAGGTCGGGAGGGCGACGCCGGCCTGCAGGCCCACCTCTCCGGGGGCCGCCCTGAGCAGGGAGGCCAGCCTGAAACGGACGGGCGAAGGGCCGAGCCCCTGCCATGGGACTGTTTCAGCGGGACGCCTTGGCCCAGCAAGCCCCACTCCGTCCCGGGAGGAGAGAAGCGGCTGTGACCCCCTAGAAGCACGGAGCAAGGCGCCCAGCCCTCGCCTCTGGCACGCGCTTCCCGGAGGGGGCTCTGTCAGCTCCCCCTTCCCCGAAAGCACCGCGCCTGCTCTCAGACGCGGAAAGCGATGCAAACACCCTGCCGGCTGGGGCCTCCACCCCAGGGAGCTGCGGGTGCCGCCAGCACCTCGGGGCCGACAGCGGCTTCGGGGAGTCCAGGCGGTCGCACGCCTGGGCCTGAAAACCGAGGGAGACAGCAGGTCCCTCCAGGCCGAGCCACGGTGCGCTGCGGGGGAGAACGTCCGCCCAGGGAAAGACGAGTGCGAAGAGGGAAGCGGGCAGGAGAGAGGAAGGGCGCGCTTCGTGAGGCCCGAGCGCCCGGGCCGTGGGGCCGGCTTCTCCCGGGCCGGCGCCTCGCGTCCTCCCCGGGAAGCGGTGGGCTGACTCGCCGTGGGTGGGGACGCCGTAGGTCAAGCCCCTCGACCTCCCCGGGAGAGACAAGGCAGGGCGGAATGCCATCCCCGTCCACGTCCGCACACACGTCGCTGCACGGAGCAGGAGGCCTTCTCGGCGCGGAGCCTGTTCACCTCGAGCGAGCACCACCGCCTTCCCTCCGAGAGGCCAGCCTGAAGCCGAGCTGCCTTCCGCGGGCAGGCCTCCTTGGCGAAGGGAGAAAGCTGGGCCGCGGCAGGGTGGGGCGGAAGCCGCAGGAAGGCTGCCGGCCGGGCCTCAGGTGGGGGGGCCATCCTGGAAGGGGGCCCCCGACCCCGGCCTCGGCGAAGCACGCGCGGGGACATCGGAAGCAGCTTCTGCTGGGACCGAGCGGCCGGACCCACCGCAGAGCAAACCCACTCGCTCCGAGGCTGCGGGAGGCCTTCTGGCGGCAGCCCCGCTTGGCGGAGCCGGGCGCCCGCGCGCAGTCGAGCCCACCGGAGCCGGCGTTCGGAGGGCACCGGGCTGCACACCCGGCTCGCGGGGAGGTCGGGAGGGCGACGCCGGCCTGCAGGCCCACCTCTCCGGGGGCCGCCCTGAGCAGGGAGGCCAGCCTGAAACGGACGGGCGAAGGGCCGAGCCCCTGCCATGGGACTGTTTCAGCGGGACGCCTTGGCCCAGCAAGCCCCACTCCGTCCCGGGAGGAGAGAAGCGGCTGTGACCCCCTAGAAGCACGGAGCAAGGCGCCCAGCCCTCGCCTCTGGCACGCGCTTCCCGGAGGGGGCTCTGTCAGCTCCCCCTTCCCCGAAAGCACCGCGCCTGCTCTCAGACGCGGAAAGCGATGCAAACACCCTGCCGGCTGGGGCCTCCACCCCAGGGAGCTGCGGGTGCCGCCAGCACCTCGGGGCCGACAGCGGCTTCGGGGAGTCCAGGCGGTCGCACGCCTGGGCCTGAAAACCGAGGGAGACAGCAGGTCCCTCCAGGCCGAGCCACGGTGCGCTGCGGGGGAGAACGTCCGCCCAGGGAAAGACGAGTGCGAAGAGGGAAGCGGGCAGGAGAGAGGAAGGGCGCGCTTCGTGAGGCCCGAGCGCCCGGGCCGTGGGGCCGGCTTCTCCCGGGCCGGCGCCTCGCGTCCTCCCCGGGGAAGCGGTGGGCTGACTCGCCGTGGGTGGGGACGCCGTAGGTCAAGCCCCTCGACCTCCCCGGGAGAGACAAGGCAGGGTGGAATGCCATCCCCGTCCACGTCCGCACACACGTCGCTGCACGGAGCAGGAGGCCTTCTCGGCGCGGAGCCTGTTCACCTCGAGCGAGCACCACCGCCTTCCCTCCGAGAGGCCAGCCTGAAGCCGAGCTGCCTTCCGCGGGCAGGCCTCCTTGGCGAAGGGAGAAAGCTGGGCCGCGGCAGGGTGGGGCGGAAGCCGCAGGAAGGCTGCCGGCCGGGCCTCAGGTGGGGGGGCCATCCTGGAAGGGGGCCCCCGACCCCGGCCTCGGCGAAGCACGCGCGGGGACATCGGAAGCAGCTTCTGCTGGGACCGAGCGGCCGGACCCACCGCAGAGCAAACCCACTCGCTCCGAGGCTGCGGGAGGCCTTCTGGCGGCAGCCCCGCTTGGCGGAGCCGGGCGCCCGCGCGCAGTCGAGCCCACCGGAGCCGGCGTTCGGAGGGCACCGGGCTGCACACCCGGCTCGCGGGGAGGTCGGGAGGGCGACGCCGGCCTGCAGGCCCACCTCTCCGGGGGCCGCCCTGAGCAGGGAGGCCAGCCTGAAACGGACGGGCGAAGGGCCGAGCCCCTGCCATGGGACTGTTTCAGCGGGACGCCTTGGCCCAGCAAGCCCCACTCCGTCCCGGGAGGAGAGAAGCGGCTGTGACCCCCTAGAAGCACGGAGCAAGGCGCCCAGCCCTCGCCTCTGGCACGCGCTTCCCGGAGGGGGCTCTGTCAGCTCCCCCTTCCCCGAAAGCACCGCGCCTGCTCTCAGACGCGGAAAGCGATGCAAACACCCTGCCGGCTGGGGCCTCCACCCCAGGGAGCTGCGGGTGCCGCCAGCACCTCGGGGCCGACAGCGGCTTCGGGGAGTCCAGGCGGTCGCACGCCTGGGCCTGAAAACCGAGGGAGACAGCAGGTCCCTCCAGGCCGAGCCACGGTGCGCTGCGGGGGAGAACGTCCGCCCAGGGAAAGACGAGTGCGAAGAGGGAAGCGGGCAGGAGAGAGGAAGGGCGCGCTTCGTGAGGCCCGAGCGCCCGGGCCGTGGGGCCGGCTTCTCCCGGGCCGGCGCCTCGCGTCCTCCCCGGGGAAGCGGTGGGCTGACTCGCCGTGGGTGGGGACGCCGTAGGTCAAGCCCCTCGACCTCCCCGGGAGAGACAAGGCAGGGTGGAATGCCATCCCCGTCCACGTCCGCACACACGTCGCTGCACGGAGCAGGAGGCCTTCTCGGCGCGGAGCCTGTTCACCTCGAGCGAGCACCACCGCCTTCCCTCCGAGAGGCCAGCCTGAAGCCGAGCTGCCTTCCGCGGGCAGGCCTCCTTGGCGAAGGGAGAAAGCTGGGCCGCGGCAGGGTGGGGCGGAAGCCGCAGGAAGGCTGCCGGCCGGGCCTCAGGTGGGGGGGCCATCCTGGAAGGGGGCCCCCGACCCCGGCCTCGGCGAAGCACGCGCGGGGACATCGGAAGCAGCTTCTGCTGGGACCGAGCGGCCGGACCCACCGCAGAGCAAACCCACTCGCTCCGAGGCTGCGGGAGGCCTTCTGGCGGCAGCCCCGCTTGGCGGAGCCGGGCGCCCGCGCGCAGTCGAGCCCACCGGAGCCGGCGTTCGGAGGGCACCGGGCTGCACACCCGGCTCGCGGGGAGGTCGGGAGGGCGACGCCGGCCTGCAGGCCCACCTCTCCGGGGGCCGCCCTGAGCAGGGAGGCCAGCCTGAAACGGACGGGCGAAGGGCCGAGCCCCTGCCATGGGACTGTTTCAGCGGGACGCCTTGGCCCAGCAAGCCCCACTCCGTCCCGGGAGGAGAGAAGCGGCTGTGACCCCCTAGAAGCACGGAGCAAGGCGCCCAGCCCTCGCCTCTGGCACGCGCTTCCCGGAGGGGGCTCTGTCAGCTCCCCCTTCCCCGAAAGCACCGCGCCTGCTCTCAGACGCGGAAAGCGATGCAAACACCCTGCCGGCTGGGGCCTCCACCCCAGGGAGCTGCGGGTGCCGCCAGCACCTCGGGGCCGACAGCGGCTTCGGGGAGTCCAGGCGGTCGCACGCCTGGGCCTGAAAACCGAGGGAGACAGCAGGTCCCTCCAGGCCGAGCCACGGTGCGCTGCGGGGGAGAACGTCCGCCCAGGGAAAGACGAGTGCGAAGAGGGAAGCGGGCAGGAGAGAGGAAGGGCGCGCTTCGTGAGGCCCGAGCGCCCGGGCCGTGGGGCCGGCTTCTCCCGGGCCGGCGCCTCGCGTCCTCCCCGGGGAAGCGGTGGGCTGACTCGCCGTGGGTGGGGACGCCGTAGGTCAAGCCCCTCGACCTCCCCGGGAGAGACAAGGCAGGGCGGAATGCCATCCCCGTCCACGTCCGCACACACGTCGCTGCACGGAGCAGGAGGCCTTCTCGGCGCGGAGCCTGTTCACCTCGAGCGAGCACCACCGCCTTCCCTCCGAGAGGCCAGCCTGAAGCCGAGCTGCCTTCCGCGGGCAGGCCTCCTTGGCGAAGGGAGAAAGCTGGGCCGCGGCAGGGTGGGGCGGAAGCCGCAGGAAGGCTGCCGGCCGGGCCTCAGGTGGGGGGGCCATCCTGGAAGGGGGCCCCCGACCCCGGCCTCGGCGAAGCACGCGCGGGGACATCGGAAGCAGCTTCTGCTGGGACCGAGCGGCCGGACCCACCGCAGAGCAAACCCACTCGCTCCGAGGCTGCGGGAGGCCTTCTGGCGGCAGCCCCGCTTGGCGGAGCCGGGCGCCCGCGCGCAGTCGAGCCCACCGGAGCCGGCGTTCGGAGGGCACCGGGCTGCACACCCGGCTCGCGGGGAGGTCGGGAGGGCGACGCCGGCCTGCAGGCCCACCTCTCCGGGGGCCGCCCTGAGCAGGGAGGCCAGCCTGAAACGGACGGGCGAAGGGCCGAGCCCCTGCCATGGGACTGTTTCAGCGGGACGCCTTGGCCCAGCAAGCCCCACTCCGTCCCGGGAGGAGAGAAGCGGCTGTGACCCCCTAGAAGCACGGAGCAAGGCGCCCAGCCCTCGCCTCTGGCACGCGCTTCCCGGAGGGGGCTCTGTCAGCTCCCCCTTCCCCGAAAGCACCGCGCCTGCTCTCAGACGCGGAAAGCGATGCAAACACCCTGCCGGCTGGGGCCTCCACCCCAGGGAGCTGCGGGTGCCGCCAGCACCTCGGGGCCGACAGCGGCTTCGGGGAGTCCAGGCGGTCGCACGCCTGGGCCTGAAAACCGAGGGAGACAGCAGGTCCCTCCAGGCCGAGCCACGGTGCGCTGCGGGGGAGAACGTCCGCCCAGGGAAAGACGAGTGCGAAGAGGGAAGCGGGCAGGAGAGAGGAAGGGCGCGCTTCGTGAGGCCCGAGCGCCCGGGCCGTGGGGCCGGCTTCTCCCGGGCCGGCGCCTCGCGTCCTCCCCGGGGAAGCGGTGGGCTGACTCGCCGTGGGTGGGGACGCCGTAGGTCAAGCCCCTCGACCTCCCCGGGAGAGACAAGGCAGGGTGGAATGCCATCCCCGTCCACGTCCGCACACACGTCGCTGCACGGAGCAGGAGGCCTTCTCGGCGCGGAGCCTGTTCACCTCGAGCGAGCACCACCGCCTTCCCTCCGAGAGGCCAGCCTGAAGCCGAGCTGCCTTCCGCGGGCAGGCCTCCTTGGCGAAGGGAGAAAGCTGGGCCGCGGCAGGGTGGGGCGGAAGCCGCAGGAAGGCTGCCGGCCGGGCCTCAGGTGGGGGGGCCATCCTGGAAGGGGGCCCCCGACCCCGGCCTCGGCGAAGCACGCGCGGGGACATCGGAAGCAGCTTCTGCTGGGACCGAGCGGCCGGACCCACCGCAGAGCAAACCCACTCGCTCCGAGGCTGCGGGAGGCCTTCTGGCGGCAGCCCCGCTTGGCGGAGCCGGGCGCCCGCGCGCAGTCGAGCCCACCGGAGCCGGCGTTCGGAGGGCACCGGGCTGCACACCCGGCTCGCGGGGAGGTCGGGAGGGCGACGCCGGCCTGCAGGCCCACCTCTCCGGGGGCCGCCCTGAGCAGGGAGGCCAGCCTGAAACGGACGGGCGAAGGGCCGAGCCCCTGCCATGGGACTGTTTCAGCGGGACGCCTTGGCCCAGCAAGCCCCACTCCGTCCCGGGAGGAGAGAAGCGGCTGTGACCCCCTAGAAGCACGGAGCAAGGCGCCCAGCCCTCGCCTCTGGCACGCGCTTCCCGGAGGGGGCTCTGTCAGCTCCCCCTTCCCCGAAAGCACCGCGCCTGCTCTCAGACGCGGAAAGCGATGCAAACACCCTGCCGGCTGGGGCCTCCACCCCAGGGAGCTGCGGGTGCCGCCAGCACCTCGGGGCCGACAGCGGCTTCGGGGAGTCCAGGCGGTCGCACGCCTGGGCCTGAAAACCGAGGGAGACAGCAGGTCCCTCCAGGCCGAGCCACGGTGCGCTGCGGGGGAGAACGTCCGCCCAGGGAAAGACGAGTGCGAAGAGGGAAGCGGGCAGGAGAGAGGAAGGGCGCGCTTCGTGAGGCCCGAGCGCCCGGGCCGTGGGGCCGGCTTCTCCCGGGCCGGCGCCTCGCGTCCTCCCCGGGGAAGCGGTGGGCTGACTCGCCGTGGGTGGGGACGCCGTAGGTCAAGCCCCTCGACCTCCCCGGGAGAGACAAGGCAGGGTGGAATGCCATCCCCGTCCACGTCCGCACACACGTCGCTGCACGGAGCAGGAGGCCTTCTCGGCGCGGAGCCTGTTCACCTCGAGCGAGCACCACCGCCTTCCCTCCGAGAGGCCAGCCTGAAGCCGAGCTGCCTTCCGCGGGCAGGCCTCCTTGGCGAAGGGAGAAAGCTGGGCCGCGGCAGGGTGGGGCGGAAGCCGCAGGAAGGCTGCCGGCCGGGCCTCAGGTGGGGGGGCCATCCTGGAAGGGGGCCCCCGACCCCGGCCTCGGCGAAGCACGCGCGGGGACATCGGAAGCAGCTTCTGCTGGGACCGAGCGGCCGGACCCACCGCAGAGCAAACCCACTCGCTCCGAGGCTGCGGGAGGCCTTCTGGCGGCAGCCCCGCTTGGCGGAGCCGGGCGCCCGCGCGCAGTCGAGCCCACCGGAGCCGGCGTTCGGAGGGCACCGGGCTGCACACCCGGCTCGCGGGGAGGTCGGGAGGGCGACGCCGGCCTGCAGGCCCACCTCTCCGGGGGCCGCCCTGAGCAGGGAGGCCAGCCTGAAACGGACGGGCGAAGGGCCGAGCCCCTGCCATGGGACTGTTTCAGCGGGACGCCTTGGCCCAGCAAGCCCCACTCCGTCCCGGGAGGAGAGAAGCGGCTGTGACCCCCTAGAAGCACGGAGCAAGGCGCCCAGCCCTCGCCTCTGGCACGCGCTTCCCGGAGGGGGCTCTGTCAGCTCCCCCTTCCCCGAAAGCACCGCGCCTGCTCTCAGACGCGGAAAGCGATGCAAACACCCTGCCGGCTGGGGCCTCCACCCCAGGGAGCTGCGGGTGCCGCCAGCACCTCGGGGCCGACAGCGGCTTCGGGGAGTCCAGGCGGTCGCACGCCTGGGCCTGAAAACCGAGGGAGACAGCAGGTCCCTCCAGGCCGAGCCACGGTGCGCTGCGGGGGAGAACGTCCGCCCAGGGAAAGACGAGTGCGAAGAGGGAAGCGGGCAGGAGAGAGGAAGGGCGCGCTTCGTGAGGCCCGAGCGCCCGGGCCGTGGGGCCGGCTTCTCCCGGGCCGGCGCCTCGCGTCCTCCCCGGGGAAGCGGTGGGCTGACTCGCCGTGGGTGGGGACGCCGTAGGTCAAGCCCCTCGACCTCCCCGGGAGAGACAAGGCAGGGCGGAATGCCATCCCCGTCCACGTCCGCACACACGTCGCTGCACGGAGCAGGAGGCCTTCTCGGCGCGGAGCCTGTTCACCTCGAGCGAGCACCACCGCCTTCCCTCCGAGAGGCCAGCCTGAAGCCGAGCTGCCTTCCGCGGGCAGGCCTCCTTGGCGAAGGGAGAAAGCTGGGCCGCGGCAGGGTGGGGCGGAAGCCGCAGGAAGGCTGCCGGCCGGGCCTCAGGTGGGGGGGCCATCCTGGAAGGGGGCCCCCGACCCCGGCCTCGGCGAAGCACGCGCGGGGACATCGGAAGCAGCTTCTGCTGGGACCGAGCGGCCGGACCCACCGCAGAGCAAACCCACTCGCTCCGAGGCTGCGGGAGGCCTTCTGGCGGCAGCCCCGCTTGGCGGAGCCGGGCGCCCGCGCGCAGTCGAGCCCACCGGAGCCGGCGTTCGGAGGGCACCGGGCTGCACACCCGGCTCGCGGGGAGGTCGGGAGGGCGACGCCGGCCTGCAGGCCCACCTCTCCGGGGGCCGCCCTGAGCAGGGAGGCCAGCCTGAAACGGACGGGCGAAGGGCCGAGCCCCTGCCATGGGACTGTTTCAGCGGGACGCCTTGGCCCAGCAAGCCCCACTCCGTCCCGGGAGGAGAGAAGCGGCTGTGACCCCCTAGAAGCACGGAGCAAGGCGCCCAGCCCTCGCCTCTGGCACGCGCTTCCCGGAGGGGGCTCTGTCAGCTCCCCCTTCCCCGAAAGCACCGCGCCTGCTCTCAGACGCGGAAAGCGATGCAAACACCCTGCCGGCTGGGGCCTCCACCCCAGGGAGCTGCGGGTGCCGCCAGCACCTCGGGGCCGACAGCGGCTTCGGGGAGTCCAGGCGGCCGCACGCCTGGGCCTGAAAACCGAGGGAGACAGCAGGTCCCTCCAGGCCGAGCCACGGTGCGCTGCGGGGGAGAACGTCCGCCCAGGGAAAGACGAGTGCGAAGAGGGAAGCGGGCAGGAGAGAGGAAGGGCGCGCTTCGTGAGGCCCGAGCGCCCGGGCCGTGGGGCCGGCTTCTCCCGGGCCGGCGCCTCGCGTCCTCCCCGGGGAAGCGGTGGGCTGACTCGCCGTGGGTGGGGACGCCGTAGGTCAAGCCCCTCGACCTCCCCGGGAGAGACAAGGCAGGGTGGAATGCCATCCCCGTCCACGTCCGCACACACGTCGCTGCACGGAGCAGGAGGCCTTCTCGGCGCGGAGCCTGTTCACCTCGAGCGAGCACCACCGCCTTCCCTCCGAGAGGCCAGCCTGAAGCCGAGCTGCCTTCCGCGGGCAGGCCTCCTTGGCGAAGGGAGAAAGCTGGGCCGCGGCAGGGTGGGGCGGAAGCCGCAGGAAGGCTGCCGGCCGGGCCTCAGGTGGGGGGGCCATCCTGGAAGGGGGCCCCCGACCCCGGCCTCGGCGAAGCACGCGCGGGGACATCGGAAGCAGCTTCTGCTGGGACCGAGCGGCCGGACCCACCGCAGAGCAAACCCACTCGCTCCGAGGCTGCGGGAGGCCTTCTGGCGGCAGCCCCGCTTGGCGGAGCCGGGCGCCCGCGCGCAGTCGAGCCCACCGGAGCCGGCGTTCGGAGGGCACCGGGCTGCACACCCGGCTCGCGGGGAGGTCGGGAGGGCGACGCCGGCCTGCAGGCCCACCTCTCCGGGGGCCGCCCTGAGCAGGGAGGCCAGCCTGAAACGGACGGGCGAAGGGCCGAGCCCCTGCCATGGGACTGTTTCAGCGGGACGCCTTGGCCCAGCAAGCCCCACTCCGTCCCGGGAGGAGAGAAGCGGCTGTGACCCCCTAGAAGCACGGAGCAAGGCGCCCAGCCCTCGCCTCTGGCACGCGCTTCCCGGAGGGGGCTCTGTCAGCTCCCCCTTCCCCGAAAGCACCGCGCCTGCTCTCAGACGCGGAAAGCGATGCAAACACCCTGCCGGCTGGGGCCTCCACCCCAGGGAGCTGCGGGTGCCGCCAGCACCTCGGGGCCGACAGCGGCTTCGGGGAGTCCAGGCGGTCGCACGCCTGGGCCTGAAAACCGAGGGAGACAGCAGGTCCCTCCAGGCCGAGCCACGGTGCGCTGCGGGGGAGAACGTCCGCCCAGGGAAAGACGAGTGCGAAGAGGGAAGCGGGCAGGAGAGAGGAAGGGCGCGCTTCGTGAGGCCCGAGCGCCCGGGCCGTGGGGCCGGCTTCTCCCGGGCCGGCGCCTCGCGTCCTCCCCGGGGAAGCGGTGGGCTGACTCGCCGTGGGTGGGGACGCCGTAGGTCAAGCCCCTCGACCTCCCCGGGAGAGACAAGGCAGGGCGGAATGCCATCCCCGTCCACGTCCGCACACACGTCGCTGCACGGAGCAGGAGGCCTTCTCGGCGCGGAGCCTGTTCACCTCGAGCGAGCACCACCGCCTTCCCTCCGAGAGGCCAGCCTGAAGCCGAGCTGCCTTCCGCGGGCAGGCCTCCTTGGCGAAGGGAGAAAGCTGGGCCGCGGCAGGGTGGGGCGGAAGCCGCAGGAAGGCTGCCGGCCGGGCCTCAGGTGGGGGGGCCATCCTGGAAGGGGGCCCCCGACCCCGGCCTCGGCGAAGCACGCGCGGGGACATCGGAAGCAGCTTCTGCTGGGACCGAGCGGCCGGACCCACCGCAGAGCAAACCCACTCGCTCCGAGGCTGCGGGAGGCCTTCTGGCGGCAGCCCCGCTTGGCGGAGCCGGGCGCCCGCGCGCAGTCGAGCCCACCGGAGCCGGCGTTCGGAGGGCACCGGGCTGCACACCCGGCTCGCGGGGAGGTCGGGAGGGCGACGCCGGCCTGCAGGCCCACCTCTCCGGGGGCCGCCCTGAGCAGGGAGGCCAGCCTGAAACGGACGGGCGAAGGGCCGAGCCCCTGCCATGGGACTGTTTCAGCGGGACGCCTTGGCCCAGCAAGCCCCACTCCGTCCCGGGAGGAGAGAAGCGGCTGTGACCCCCTAGAAGCACGGAGCAAGGCGCCCAGCCCTCGCCTCTGGCACGCGCTTCCCGGAGGGGGCTCTGTCAGCTCCCCCTTCCCCGAAAGCACCGCGCCTGCTCTCAGACGCGGAAAGCGATGCAAACACCCTGCCGGCTGGGGCCTCCACCCCAGGGAGCTGCGGGTGCCGCCAGCACCTCGGGGCCGACAGCGGCTTCGGGGAGTCCAGGCGGTCGCACGCCTGGGCCTGAAAACCGAGGGAGACAGCAGGTCCCTCCAGGCCGAGCCACGGTGCGCTGCGGGGGAGAACGTCCGCCCAGGGAAAGACGAGTGCGAAGAGGGAAGCGGGCAGGAGAGAGGAAGGGCGCGCTTCGTGAGGCCCGAGCGCCCGGGCCGTGGGGCCGGCTTCTCCCGGGCCGGCGCCTCGCGTCCTCCCCGGGGAAGCGGTGGGCTGACTCGCCGTGGGTGGGGACGCCGTAGGTCAAGCCCCTCGACCTCCCCGGGAGAGACAAGGCAGGGCGGAATGCCATCCCCGTCCACGTCCGCACACACGTCGCTGCACGGAGCAGGAGGCCTTCTCGGCGCGGAGCCTGTTCACCTCGAGCGAGCACCACCGCCTTCCCTCCGAGAGGCCAGCCTGAAGCCGAGCTGCCTTCCGCGGGCAGGCCTCCTTGGCGAAGGGAGAAAGCTGGGCCGCGGCAGGGTGGGGCGGAAGCCGCAGGAAGGCTGCCGGCCGGGCCTCAGGTGGGGGGGCCATCCTGGAAGGGGGCCCCCGACCCCGGCCTCGGCGAAGCACGCGCGGGGACATCGGAAGCAGCTTCTGCTGGGACCGAGCGGCCGGACCCACCGCAGAGCAAACCCACTCGCTCCGAGGCTGCGGGAGGCCTTCTGGCGGCAGCCCCGCTTGGCGGAGCCGGGCGCCCGCGCGCAGTCGAGCCCACCGGAGCCGGCGTTCGGAGGGCACCGGGCTGCACACCCGGCTCGCGGGGAGGTCGGGAGGGCGACGCCGGCCTGCAGGCCCACCTCTCCGGGGGCCGCCCTGAGCAGGGAGGCCAGCCTGAAACGGACGGGCGAAGGGCCGAGCCCCTGCCATGGGACTGTTTCAGCGGGACGCCTTGGCCCAGCAAGCCCCACTCCGTCCCGGGAGGAGAGAAGCGGCTGTGACCCCCTAGAAGCACGGAGCAAGGCGCCCAGCCCTCGCCTCTGGCACGCGCTTCCCGGAGGGGGCTCTGTCAGCTCCCCCTTCCCCGAAAGCACCGCGCCTGCTCTCAGACGCGGAAAGCGATGCAAACACCCTGCCGGCTGGGGCCTCCACCCCAGGGAGCTGCGGGTGCCGCCAGCACCTCGGGGCCGACAGCGGCTGCGGGGAGTCCAGGCGGTCGCACGCCTGGGCCTGAAAACCGAGGGAGACAGCAGGTCCCTCCAGGCCGAGCCACGGTGCGCTGCGGGGGAGAACGTCCGCCCAGGGAAAGACGGGTGCGAAGAGGGAAGCGGGCAGGAGAGAGGAAGGGCGCGCTTCGTGAGGCCCGAGCGCCCGGGCCGTGGGGCCGGCTTCTCCCGGGCCGGCGCCTCGCGTCCTCCCCGGGGAAGCGGTGGGCTGACTCGCCGTGGGTGGGGACGCCGTAGGTCAAGCCCCTCGACCTCCCCGGGAGAGACAAGGCAGGGTGGAATGCCATCCCCGTCCACGTCCGCACACACGTCGCTGCACGGAGAAGGAGGCCTTCTCGGCGCGGAGCCTGTTCACCTCGAGCGAGCACCACCGCCTTCCCTCCGAGAGGCCAGCCTGAAGCCGAGCTGCCTTCCGCGGGCAGGCCTCCTTGGCGAAGGGAGAAAGCTGGGCCGCGGCAGGGTGGGGCGGAAGCCGCAGGAAGGCTGCCGGCCGGGCCTCAGGTGGGGGGGCCATCCTGGAAGGGGGCCCCCGACCCCGGCCTCGGCGAAGCACGCGCGGGGACATCGGAAGCAGCTTCTGCTGGGACCGAGCGGCCGGACCCACCGCAGAGCAAACCCACTCGCTCCGAGGCTGCGGGAGGCCTTCTGGCGGCAGCCCCGCTTGGCGGAGCCGGGCGCCCGCGCGCAGTCGAGCCCACCGGAGCCGGCGTTCGGAGGGCACCGGGCTGCACACCCGGCTCGCGGGGAGGTCGGGAGGGCGACGCCGGCCTGCAGGCCCACCTCTCCGGGGGCCGCCCTGAGCAGGGAGGCCAGCCTGAAACGGACGGGCGAAGGGCCGAGCCCCTGCCATGGGACTGTTTCAGCGGGACGCCTTGGCCCAGCAAGCCCCACTCCGTCCCGGGAGGAGAGAAGCGGCTGTGACCCCCTAGAAGCACGGAGCAAGGCGCCCAGCCCTCGCCTCTGGCACGCGCTTCCCGGAGGGGGCTCTGTCAGCTCCCCCTTCCCCGAAAGCACCGCGCCTGCTCTCAGACGCGGAAAGCGATGCAAACACCCTGCCGGCTGGGGCCTCCACCCCAGGGAGCTGCGGGTGCCGCCAGCACCTCGGGGCCGACAGCGGCTTCGGGGAGTCCAGGCGGTCGCACGCCTGGGCCTGAAAACCGAGGGAGACAGCAGGTCCCTCCAGGCCGAGCCACGGTGCGCTGCGGGGGAGAACGTCCGCCCAGGGAAAGACGAGTGCGAAGAGGGAAGCGGGCAGGAGAGAGGAAGGGCGCGCTTCGTGAGGCCCGAGCGCCCGGGCCGTGGGGCCGGCTTCTCCCGGGCCGGCGCCTCGCGTCCTCCCCGGGGAAGCGGTGGGCTGACTCGCCGTGGGTGGGGACGCCGTAGGTCAAGCCCCTCGACCTCCCCGGGAGAGACAAGGCAGGGCGGAATGCCATCCCCGTCCACGTCCGCACACACGTCGCTGCACGGAGCAGGAGGCCTTCTCGGCGCGGAGCCTGTTCACCTCGAGCGAGCACCACCGCCTTCCCTCCGAGAGGCCAGCCTGAAGCCGAGCTGCCTTCCGCGGGCAGGCCTCCTTGGCGAAGGGAGAAAGCTGGGCCGCGGCAGGGTGGGGCGGAAGCCGCAGGAAGGCTGCCGGCCGGGCCTCAGGTGGGGGGGCCATCCTGGAAGGGGGCCCCCGACCCCGGCCTCGGCGAAGCACGCGCGGGGACATCGGAAGCAGCTTCTGCTGGGACCGAGCGGCCGGACCCACCGCAGAGCAAACCCACTCGCTCCGAGGCTGCGGGAGGCCTTCTGGCGGCAGCCCCGCTTGGCGGAGCCGGGCGCCCGCGCGCAGTCGAGCCCACCGGAGCCGGCGTTCGGAGGGCACCGGGCTGCACACCCGGCTCGCGGGGAGGTCGGGAGGGCGACGCCGGCCTGCAGGCCCACCTCTCCGGGGGCCGCCCTGAGCAGGGAGGCCAGCCTGAAACGGACGGGCGAAGGGCCGAGCCCCTGCCATGGGACTGTTTCAGCGGGACGCCTTGGCCCAGCAAGCCCCACTCCGTCCCGGGAGGAGAGAAGCGGCTGTGACCCCCTAGAAGCACGGAGCAAGGCGCCCAGCCCTCGCCTCTGGCACGCGCTTCCCGGAGGGGGCTCTGTCAGCTCCCCCTTCCCCGAAAGCACCGCGCCTGCTCTCAGACGCGGAAAGCGATGCAAACACCCTGCCGGCTGGGGCCTCCACCCCAGGGAGCTGCGGGTGCCGCCAGCACCTCGGGGCCGACAGCGGCTTCGGGGAGTCCAGGCGGTCGCACGCCTGGGCCTGAAAACCGAGGGAGACAGCAGGTCCCTCCAGGCCGAGCCACGGTGCGCTGCGGGGGAGAACGTCCGCCCAGGGAAAGACGAGTGCGAAGAGGGAAGCGGGCAGGAGAGAGGAAGGGCGCGCTTCGTGAGGCCCGAGCGCCCGGGCCGTGGGGCCGGCTTCTCCCGGGCCGGCGCCTCGCGTCCTCCCCGGGGAAGCGGTGGGCTGACTCGCCGTGGGTGGGGACGCCGTAGGTCAAGCCCCTCGACCTCCCCGGGAGAGACAAGGCAGGGCGGAATGCCATCCCCGTCCACGTCCGCACACACGTCGCTGCACGGAGCAGGAGGCCTTCTCGGCGCGGAGCCTGTTCACCTCGAGCGAGCACCACCGCCTTCCCTCCGAGAGGCCAGCCTGAAGCCGAGCTGCCTTCCGCGGGCAGGCCTCCTTGGCGAAGGGAGAAAGCTGGGCCGCGGCAGGGTGGGGCGGAAGCCGCAGGAAGGCTGCCGGCCGGGCCTCAGGTGGGGGGGCCATCCTGGAAGGGGGCCCCCGACCCCGGCCTCGGCGAAGCACGCGCGGGGACATCGGAAGCAGCTTCTGCTGGGACCGAGCGGCCGGACCCACCGCAGAGCAAACCCACTCGCTCCGAGGCTGCGGGAGGCCTTCTGGCGGCAGCCCCGCTTGGCGGAGCCGGGCGCCCGCGCGCAGTCGAGCCCACCGGAGCCGGCGTTCGGAGGGCACCGGGCTGCACACCCGGCTCGCGGGGAGGTCGGGAGGGCGACGCCGGCCTGCAGGCCCACCTCTCCGGGGGCCGCCCTGAGCAGGGAGGCCAGCCTGAAACGGACGGGCGAAGGGCCGAGCCCCTGCCATGGGACTGTTTCAGCGGGACGCCTTGGCCCAGCAAGCCCCACTCCGTCCCGGGAGGAGAGAAGCGGCTGTGACCCCCTAGAAGCACGGAGCAAGGCGCCCAGCCCTCGCCTCTGGCACGCGCTTCCCGGAGGGGGCTCTGTCAGCTCCCCCTTCCCCGAAAGCACCGCGCCTGCTCTCAGACGCGGAAAGCGATGCAAACACCCTGCCGGCTGGGGCCTCCACCCCAGGGAGCTGCGGGTGCCGCCAGCACCTCGGGGCCGACAGCGGCTTCGGGGAGTCCAGGCGGTCGCACGCCTGGGCCTGAAAACCGAGGGAGACAGCAGGTCCCTCCAGGCCGAGCCACGGTGCGCTGCGGGGGAGAACGTCCGCCCAGGGAAAGACGAGTGCGAAGAGGGAAGCGGGCAGGAGAGAGGAAGGGCGCGCTTCGTGAGGCCCGAGCGCCCGGGCCGTGGGGCCGGCTTCTCCCGGGCCGGCGCCTCGCGTCCTCCCCGGGGAAGCGGTGGGCTGACTCGCCGTGGGTGGGGACGCCGTAGGTCAAGCCCCTCGACCTCCCCGGGAGAGACAAGGCAGGGCGGAATGCCATCCCCGTCCACGTCCGCACACACGTCGCTGCACGGAGCAGGAGGCCTTCTCGGCGCGGAGCCTGTTCACCTCGAGCGAGCACCACCGCCTTCCCTCCGAGAGGCCAGCCTGAAGCCGAGCTGCCTTCCGCGGGCAGGCCTCCTTGGCGAAGGGAGAAAGCTGGGCCGCGGCAGGGTGGGGCGGAAGCCGCAGGAAGGCTGCCGGCCGGGCCTCAGGTGGGGGGGCCATCCTGGAAGGGGGCCCCCGACCCCGGCCTCAGCACGCGCGGGGACATCGGAAGCAGCTTCTGCTGGGACCGAGCGGCCGGACCCACCGCAGAGCAAACCCACTCGCTCCGAGGCTGCGGGAGGCCTTCTGGCGGCAGCCCCGCTTGGCGGAGCCGGGCGCCCGCGCGCAGTCGAGCCCACCGGAGCCGGCGTTCGGAGGGCACCGGGCTGCACACCCGGCTCGCGGGGAGGTCGGGAGGGCGACGCCGGCCTGCAGGCCCACCTCTCCGGGGGCCGCCCTGAGCAGGGAGGCCAGCCTGAAACGGACGGGCGAAGGGCCGAGCCCCTGCCATGGGACTGTTTCAGCGGGACGCCTTGGCCCAGCAAGCCCCACTCCGTCCCGGGAGGAGAGAAGCGGCTGTGACCCCCTAGAAGCACGGAGCAAGGCGCCCAGCCCTCGCCTCTGGCACGCGCTTCCCGGAGGGGGCTCTGTCAGCTCCCCCTTCCCCGAAAGCACCGCGCCTGCTCTCAGACGCGGAAAGCGATGCAAACACCCTGCCGGCTGGGGCCTCCACCCCAGGGAGCTGCGGGTGCCGCCAGCACCTCGGGGCCGACAGCGGCTTCGGGGAGTCCAGGCGGTCGCACGCCTGGGCCTGAAAACCGAGGGAGACAGCAGGTCCCTCCAGGCCGAGCCACGGTGCGCTGCGGGGGAGAACGTCCGCCCAGGGAAAGACGAGTGCGAAGAGGGAAGCGGGCAGGAGAGAGGAAGGGCGCGCTTCGTGAGGCCCGAGCGCCCGGGCCGTGGGGCCGGCTTCTCCCGGGCCGGCGCCTCGCGTCCTCCCCGGGGAAGCGGTGGGCTGACTCGCCGTGGGTGGGGACGCCGTAGGTCAAGCCCCTCGACCTCCCCGGGAGAGACAAGGCAGGGTGGAATGCCATCCCCGTCCACGTCCGCACACACGTCGCTGCACGGAGCAGGAGGCCTTCTCGGCGCGGAGCCTGTTCACCTCGAGCGAGCACCACCGCCTTCCCTCCGAGAGGCCAGCCTGAAGCCGAGCTGCCTTCCGCGGGCAGGCCTCCTTGGCGAAGGGAGAAAGCTGGGCCGCGGCAGGGTGGGGCGGAAGCCGCAGGAAGGCTGCCGGCCGGGCCTCAGGTGGGGGGGCCATCCTGGAAGGGGGCCCCCGACCCCGGCCTCGGCGAAGCACGCGCGGGGACATCGGAAGCAGCTTCTGCTGGGACCGAGCGGCCGGACCCACCGCAGAGCAAACCCACTCGCTCCGAGGCTGCGGGAGGCCTTCTGGCGGCAGCCCCGCTTGGCGGAGCCGGGCGCCCGCGCGCAGTCGAGCCCACCGGAGCCGGCGTTCGGAGGGCACCGGGCTGCACACCCGGCTCGCGGGGAGGTCGGGAGGGCGACGCCGGCCTGCAGGCCCACCTCTCCGGGGGCCGCCCTGAGCAGGGAGGCCAGCCTGAAACGGACGGGCGAAGGGCCGAGCCCCTGCCATGGGACTGTTTCAGCGGGACGCCTTGGCCCAGCAAGCCCCACTCCGTCCCGGGAGGAGAGAAGCGGCTGTGACCCCCTAGAAGCACGGAGCAAGGCGCCCAGCCCTCGCCTCTGGCACGCGCTTCCCGGAGGGGGCTCTGTCAGCTCCCCCTTCCCCGAAAGCACCGCGCCTGCTCTCAGACGCGGAAAGCGATGCAAACACCCTGCCGGCTGGGGCCTCCACCCCAGGGAGCTGCGGGTGCCGCCAGCACCTCGGGGCCGACAGCGGCTTCGGGGAGTCCAGGCGGTCGCACGCCTGGGCCTGAAAACCGAGGGAGACAGCAGGTCCCTCCAGGCCGAGCCACGGTGCGCTGCGGGGGAGAACGTCCGCCCAGGGAAAGACGAGTGCGAAGAGGGAAGCGGGCAGGAGAGAGGAAGGGCGCGCTTCGTGAGGCCCGAGCGCCCGGGCCGTGGGGCCGGCTTCTCCCGGGCCGGCGCCTCGCGTCCTCCCCGGGGAAGCGGTGGGCTGACTCGCCGTGGGTGGGGACGCCGTAGGTCAAGCCCCTCGACCTCCCCGGGAGAGACAAGGCAGGGTGGAATGCCATCCCCGTCCACGTCCGCACACACGTCGCTGCACGGAGCAGGAGGCCTTCTCGGCGCGGAGCCTGTTCACCTCGAGCGAGCACCACCGCCTTCCCTCCGAGAGGCCAGCCTGAAGCCGAGCTGCCTTCCGCGGGCAGGCCTCCTTGGCGAAGGGAGAAAGCTGGGCCGCGGCAGGGTGGGGCGGAAGCCGCAGGAAGGCTGCCGGCCGGGCCTCAGGTGGGGGGGCCATCCTGGAAGGGGGCCCCCGACCCCGGCCTCGGCGAAGCACGCGCGGGGACATCGGAAGCAGCTTCTGCTGGGACCGAGCGGCCGGACCCACCGCAGAGCAAACCCACTCGCTCCGAGGCTGCGGGAGGCCTTCTGGCGGCAGCCCCGCTTGGCGGAGCCGGGCGCCCGCGCGCAGTCGAGCCCACCGGAGCCGGCGTTCGGAGGGCACCGGGCTGCACACCCGGCTCGCGGGGAGGTCGGGAGGGCGACGCCGGCCTGCAGGCCCACCTCTCCGGGGGCCGCCCTGAGCAGGGAGGCCAGCCTGAAACGGACGGGCGAAGGGCCGAGCCCCTGCCATGGGACTGTTTCAGCGGGACGCCTTGGCCCAGCAAGCCCCACTCCGTCCCGGGAGGAGAGAAGCGGCTGTGACCCCCTAGAAGCACGGAGCAAGGCGCCCAGCCCTCGCCTCTGGCACGCGCTTCCCGGAGGGGGCTCTGTCAGCTCCCCCTTCCCCGAAAGCACCGCGCCTGCTCTCAGACGCGGAAAGCGATGCAAACACCCTGCCGGCTGGGGCCTCCACCCCAGGGAGCTGCGGGTGCCGCCAGCACCTCGGGGCCGACAGCGGCTTCGGGGAGTCCAGGCGGTCGCACGCCTGGGCCTGAAAACCGAGGGAGACAGCAGGTCCCTCCAGGCCGAGCCACGGTGCGCTGCGGGGGAGAACGTCCGCCCAGGGAAAGACGAGTGCGAAGAGGGAAGCGGGCAGGAGAGAGGAAGGGCGCGCTTCGTGAGGCCCGAGCGCCCGGGCCGTGGGGCCGGCTTCTCCCGGGCCGGCGCCTCGCGTCCTCCCCGGGGAAGCGGTGGGCTGACTCGCCGTGGGTGGGGACGCCGTAGGTCAAGCCCCTCGACCTCCCCGGGAGAGACAAGGCAGGGTGGAATGCCATCCCCGTCCACGTCCGCACACACGTCGCTGCACGGAGCAGGAGGCCTTCTCGGCGCGGAGCCTGTTCACCTCGAGCGAGCACCACCGCCTTCCCTCCGAGAGGCCAGCCTGAAGCCGAGCTGCCTTCCGCGGGCAGGCCTCCTTGGCGAAGGGAGAAAGCTGGGCCGCGGCAGGGTGGGGCGGAAGCCGCAGGAAGGCTGCCAGCCGGGCCTCAGGTGGGGGGCCATCCTAGAAGGGGGCCCCCGACCTCGGCCTCGGCGAAGCACGCGCGGGGACATCGGAAGCAGCTTCTGCGGGGACCGAGCGGCCGGACCCACCGCAGAGCAAACCCACTCATTCCCAGGCTGCGGGGGGCCTTCTGGCGGCAGCCGGGCGCCCGCCCGCAGTCGAGCCGACCGGAGCCGGCGTTTAATGGGCACCGGGCTGCACACCCGGCTCGCGGGGAGGTCGGGAGGGCGACGCCGGCCTGCAGGCCCACCTCTCCGTGGGCCGCTCTGAGCAGGGAGGCCAGCCTGAAACGAACGGGCGAAGGGCCGAGCCCCTGCCTTGAGACTGTTTCAGGGGGACGCCTTGGCCCAGAAAGCCCTACTCCGTCCCGGGAGGAGAGAAGCGGCTGTGACCCCCTAGAAGCACGGAGCAAGGCGCCCAACCCTCGGCTCTGGCACGCGCTTCCCGGGGGGGGCTCTGTCAGCTCCCTCTTCCCCGAAAGCACGACGCCTGCTCTCCGACGGGGAATGCGATGCAAACACCCTGCCGGCTGGGGCCTCCTCCCCAGGGACCTGCGGGTGCCGCCAGCACCTCGGGGCCGACAGCGGCTTCGGGGACTGAAGGCGGGCGCACGCCTGGGCCTGAAAACTGAAGGAGACAGCAGGTCCTTCCAGGCCGAGCCACTGTGCGCTCCGGGGGAGAACGTCCGCCCAGGGAAAGACGAGTGCGAAGAGAGAAGCGGGCAGGAGAGAGGAAGGGCGTGCTTCGTGAAGACCGAGCGCCCGGGCCGTGGGGCCAGCCTCTCCCGGGCCGGCGCCTCGCGTCCTGCCCGGGGAAGCGGTTGGCTGACTCACGTGGTCCAGCCCCTCGACCTCCCTGTGAGAGACAAGGCAGGGTGGAATGCCATCCCCGTCCACGTCCGCACACACGTCGCTGCACGGAGAAGGAGGCCTTCTCTGCGCGGAGCCTGTTCACCCTGATCGAGCACCACAGCCTTCCCTCCGAAATGCAAGCCTGAAGCGAAGCTGCCTTCCGCGTGCAGGCCTCCTTGGCGAAGGGAGAAAGATGGGCCGCGGCATGGTGGGGCGGAAGCCGCAGGAAGGCTGCCATCCGGGCCTCAGGTGGGGGGCCGACCTAGAAGTGGGCCCCCGACCTTGGCCTCGGCGAAGCACACGCGAGGACATCGGAAGCAGCTTCTGCTGGGACCGAGCGGCCGGACCCACCGCAGAGCAAACCCACTCGTTCCGAGCCTGCGGGGGGCCTTCTGGCAGCAGCCGGGAGCCCGCCCGCAGTCGAGCCCACCGGTGCCGGCGTTCAGAGGGCACCGGGCTGCACACCCGGCTCGCGGGGAGGTCGGGAGGGCGACGCCGGCCTGCAGGCCCACCTCTCCGGGGGCCGCCCTGAGCAGGGAGGCCAGCCTGAAACGGACGGGCGAAGGGCCGAGCCCCTGCCATGGGACTGTTTCAGCGGGACGCCTTGGCCCAGCAAGCCCCACTCCGTCCCGGGAGGAGAGAAGCGGCTGTGACCCCCTAGAAGCACGGAGCAAGGCGCCCAGCCCTCGCCTCTGGCACGCGCTTCCCGGAGGGGGCTCTGTCAGCTCCCCCTTCCCCGAAAGCACCGCGCCTGCTCTCAGACGCGGAAAGCGATGCAAACACCCTGCCGGCTGGGGCCTCCACCCCAGGGAGCTGCGGGTGCCGCCAGCACCTCGGGGCCGACAGCGGCTTCGGGGAGTCCAGGCGGTCGCACGCCTGGGCCTGAAAACCGAGGGAGACAGCAGGTCCCTCCAGGCCGAGCCACGGTGCGCTGCGGGGGAGAACGTCCGCCCAGGGAAAGACGAGTGCGAAGAGGGAAGCGGGCAGGAGAGAGGAAGGGCGCGCTTCGTGAGGCCCGAGCGCCCGGGCCGTGGGGCCGGCTTCTCCCGGGCCGGCGCCTCGCGTCCTCCCCGGGGAAGCGGTGGGCTGACTCGCCGTGGGTGGGGACGCCGTAGGTCAAGCCCCTCGACCTCCCCGGGAGAGACAAGGCAGGGTGGAATGCCATCCCCGTCCACGTCCGCACACACGTCGCTGCACGGAGCAGGAGGCCTTCTCGGCGCGGAGCCTGTTCACCTCGAGCGAGCACCACCGCCTTCCCTCCGAGAGGCCAGCCTGAAGCCGAGCTGCCTTCCGCGGGCAGGCCTCCTTGGCGAAGGGAGAAAGCTGGGCCGCGGCAGGGTGGGGCGGAAGCCGCAGGAAGGCTGCCGGCCGGGCCTCAGGTGGGGGGGCCATCCTGGAAGGGGGCCCCCGACCCCGGCCTCGGCGAAGCACGCGCGGGGACATCGGAAGCAGCTTCTGCTGGGACCGAGCGGCCGGACCCACCGCAGAGCAAACCCACTCGCTCCGAGGCTGCGGGAGGCCTTCTGGCGGCAGCCCCGCTTGGCGGAGCCGGGCGCCCGCGCGCAGTCGAGCCCACCGGAGCCGGCGTTCGGAGGGCACCGGGCTGCACACCCGGCTCGCGGGGAGGTCGGGAGGGCGACGCCGGCCTGCAGGCCCACCTCTCCGGGGGCCGCCCTGAGCAGGGAGGCCAGCCTGAAACGGACGGGCGAAGGGCCGAGCCCCTGCCATGGGACTGTTTCAGCGGGACGCCTTGGCCCAGCAAGCCCCACTCCGTCCCGGGAGGAGAGAAGCGGCTGTGACCCCCTAGAAGCACGGAGCAAGGCGCCCAGCCCTCGCCTCTGGCACGCGCTTCCCGGAGGGGGCTCTGTCAGCTCCCCCTTCCCCGAAAGCACCGCGCCTGCTCTCAGACGCGGAAAGCGATGCAAACACCCTGCCGGCTGGGGCCTCCACCCCAGGGAGCTGCGGGTGCCGCCAGCACCTCGGGGCCGACAGCGGCTTCGGGGAGTCCAGGCGGTCGCACGCCTGGGCCTGAAAACCGAGGGAGACAGCAGGTCCCTCCAGGCCGAGCCACGGTGCGCTGCGGGGGAGAACGTCCGCCCAGGGAAAGACGAGTGCGAAGAGGGAAGCGGGCAGGAGAGAGGAAGGGCGCGCTTCGTGAGGCCCGAGCGCCCGGGCCGTGGGGCCGGCTTCTCCCGGGCCGGCGCCTCGCGTCCTCCCCGGGGAAGCGGTGGGCTGACTCGCCGTGGGTGGGGACGCCGTAGGTCAAGCCCCTCGACCTCCCCGGGAGAGACAAGGCAGGGTGGAATGCCATCCCCGTCCACGTCCGCACACACGTCGCTGCACGGAGCAGGAGGCCTTCTCGGCGCGGAGCCTGTTCACCTCGAGCGAGCACCACCGCCTTCCCTCCGAGAGGCCAGCCTGAAGCCGAGCTGCCTTCCGCGGGCAGGCCTCCTTGGCGAAGGGAGAAAGCTGGGCCGCGGCAGGGTGGGGCGGAAGCCGCAGGAAGGCTGCCGGCCGGGCCTCAGGTGGGGGGGCCATCCTGGAAGGGGGCCCCCGACCCCGGCCTCGGCGAAGCACGCGCGGGGACATCGGAAGCAGCTTCTGCTGGGACCGAGCGGCCGGACCCACCGCAGAGCAAACCCACTCGCTCCGAGGCTGCGGGAGGCCTTCTGGCGGCAGCCCCGCTTGGCGGAGCCGGGCGCCCGCGCGCAGTCGAGCCCACCGGAGCCGGCGTTCGGAGGGCACCGGGCTGCACACCCGGCTCGCGGGGAGGTCGGGAGGGCGACGCCGGCCTGCAGGCCCACCTCTCCGGGGGCCGCCCTGAGCAGGGAGGCCAGCCTGAAACGGACGGGCGAAGGGCCGAGCCCCTGCCATGGGACTGTTTCAGCGGGACGCCTTGGCCCAGCAAGCCCCACTCCGTCCCGGGAGGAGAGAAGCGGCTGTGACCCCCTAGAAGCACGGAGCAAGGCGCCCAGCCCTCGCCTCTGGCACGCGCTTCCCGGAGGGGGCTCTGTCAGCTCCCCCTTCCCCGAAAGCACCGCGCCTGCTCTCAGACGCGGAAAGCGATGCAAACACCCTGCCGGCTGGGGCCTCCACCCCAGGGAGCTGCGGGTGCCGCCAGCACCTCGGGGCCGACAGCGGCTTCGGGGAGTCCAGGCGGTCGCACGCCTGGGCCTGAAAACCGAGGGAGACAGCAGGTCCCTCCAGGCCGAGCCACGGTGCGCTGCGGGGGAGAACGTCCGCCCAGGGAAAGACGAGTGCGAAGAGGGAAGCGGGCAGGAGAGAGGAAGGGCGCGCTTCGTGAGGCCCGAGCGCCCGGGCCGTGGGGCCGGCTTCTCCCGGGCCGGCGCCTCGCGTCCTCCCCGGGGAAGCGGTGGGCTGACTCGCCGTGGGTGGGGACGCCGTAGGTCAAGCCCCTCGACCTCCCCGGGAGAGACAAGGCAGGGTGGAATGCCATCCCCGTCCACGTCCGCACACACGTCGCTGCACGGAGAAGGAGGCCTTCTCGGCGCGGAGCCTGTTCACCTCGAGCGAGCACCACCGCCTTCCCTCCGAGAGGCCAGCCTGAAGCCGAGCTGCCTTCCGCGGGCAGGCCTCCTTGGCGAAGGGAGAAAGCTGGGCCGCGGCAGGGTGGGGCGGAAGCCGCAGGAAGGCTGCCGGCCGGGCCTCAGGTGGGGGGGCCATCCTGGAAGGGGGCCCCCGACCCCGGCCTCGGCGAAGCACGCGCGGGGACATCGGAAGCAGCTTCTGCTGGGACCGAGCGGCCGGACCCACCGCAGAGCAAACCCACTCGCTCCGAGGCTGCGGGAGGCCTTCTGGCGGCAGCCCCGCTTGGCGGAGCCGGGCGCCCGCGCGCAGTCGAGCCCACCGGAGCCGGCGTTCGGAGGGCACCGGGCTGCACACCCGGCTCGCGGGGAGGTCGGGAGGGCGACGCCGGCCTGCAGGCCCACCTCTCCGGGGGCCGCCCTGAGCAGGGAGGCCAGCCTGAAACGGACGGGCGAAGGGCCGAGCCCCTGCCATGGGACTGTTTCAGCGGGACGCCTTGGCCCAGCAAGCCCCACTCCGTCCCGGGAGGAGAGAAGCGGCTGTGACCCCCTAGAAGCACGGAGCAAGGCGCCCAGCCCTCGCCTCTGGCACGCGCTTCCCGGAGGGGGCTCTGTCAGCTCCCCCTTCCCCGAAAGCACCGCGCCTGCTCTCAGACGCGGAAAGCGATGCAAACACCCTGCCGGCTGGGGCCTCCACCCCAGGGAGCTGCGGGTGCCGCCAGCACCTCGGGGCCGACAGCGGCTTCGGGGAGTCCAGGCGGTCGCACGCCTGGGCCTGAAAACCGAGGGAGACAGCAGGTCCCTCCAGGCCGAGCCACGGTGCGCTGCGGGGGAGAACGTCCGCCCAGGGAAAGACGAGTGCGAAGAGGGAAGCGGGCAGGAGAGAGGAAGGGCGCGCTTCGTGAGGCCCGAGCGCCCGGGCCGTGGGGCCGGCTTCTCCCGGGCCGGCGCCTCGCGTCCTCCCCGGGGAAGCGGTGGGCTGACTCGCCGTGGGTGGGGACGCCGTAGGTCAAGCCCCTCGACCTCCCCGGGAGAGACAAGGCAGGGTGGAATGCCATCCCCGTCCACGTCCGCACACACGTCGCTGCACGGAGAAGGAGGCCTTCTCGGCGCGGAGCCTGTTCACCTCGAGCGAGCACCACCGCCTTCCCTCCGAGAGGCCAGCCTGAAGCCGAGCTGCCTTCCGCGGGCAGGCCTCCTTGGCGAAGGGAGAAAGCTGGGCCGCGGCAGGGTGGGGCGGAAGCCGCAGGAAGGCTGCCGGCCGGGCCTCAGGTGGGGGGGCCATCCTGGAAGGGGGCCCCCGACCCCGGCCTCGGCGAAGCACGCGCGGGGACATCGGAAGCAGCTTCTGCTGGGACCGAGCGGCCGGACCCACCGCAGAGCAAACCCACTCGCTCCGAGGCTGCGGGAGGCCTTCTGGCGGCAGCCCCGCTTGGCGGAGCCGGGCGCCCGCGCGCAGTCGAGCCCACCGGAGCCGGCGTTCGGAGGGCACCGGGCTGCACACCCGGCTCGCGGGGAGGTCGGGAGGGCGACGCCGGCCTGCAGGCCCACCTCTCCGGGGGCCGCCCTGAGCAGGGAGGCCAGCCTGAAACGGACGGGCGAAGGGCCGAGCCCCTGCCATGGGACTGTTTCAGCGGGACGCCTTGGCCCAGCAAGCCCCACTCCGTCCCGGGAGGAGAGAAGCGGCTGTGACCCCCTAGAAGCACGGAGCAAGGCGCCCAGCCCTCGCCTCTGGCACGCGCTTCCCGGAGGGGGCTCTGTCAGCTCCCCCTTCCCCGAAAGCACCGCGCCTGCTCTCAGACGCGGAAAGCGATGCAAACACCCTGCCGGCTGGGGCCTCCACCCCAGGGAGCTGCGGGTGCCGCCAGCACCTCGGGGCCGACAGCGGCTTCGGGGAGTCCAGGCGGTCGCACGCCTGGGCCTGAAAACCGAGGGAGACAGCAGGTCCCTCCAGGCCGAGCCACGGTGCGCTGCGGGGGAGAACGTCCGCCCAGGGAAAGACGAGTGCGAAGAGGGAAGCGGGCAGGAGAGAGGAAGGGCGCGCTTCGTGAGGCCCGAGCGCCCGGGCCGTGGGGCCGGCTTCTCCCGGGCCGGCGCCTCGCGTCCTCCCCGGGGAAGCGGTGGGCTGACTCGCCGTGGGTGGGGACGCCGTAGGTCAAGCCCCTCGACCTCCCCGGGAGAGACAAGGCAGGGTGGAATGCCATCCCCGTCCACGTCCGCACACACGTCGCTGCACGGAGCAGGAGGCCTTCTCGGCGCGGAGCCTGTTCACCTCGAGCGAGCACCACCGCCTTCCCTCCGAGAGGCCAGCCTGAAGCCGAGCTGCCTTCCGCGGGCAGGCCTCCTTGGCGAAGGGAGAAAGCTGGGCCGCGGCAGGGTGGGGCGGAAGCCGCAGGAAGGCTGCCGGCCGGGCCTCAGGTGGGGGGGCCATCCTGGAAGGGGGCCCCCGACCCCGGCCTCGGCGAAGCACGCGCGGGGACATCGGAAGCAGCTTCTGCTGGGACCGAGCGGCCGGACCCACCGCAGAGCAAACCCACTCGCTCCGAGGCTGCGGGAGGCCTTCTGGCGGCAGCCCCGCTTGGCGGAGCCGGGCGCCCGCGCGCAGTCGAGCCCACCGGAGCCGGCGTTCGGAGGGCACCGGGCTGCACACCCGGCTCGCGGGGAGGTCGGGAGGGCGACGCCGGCCTGCAGGCCCACCTCTCCGGGGGCCGCCCTGAGCAGGGAGGCCAGCCTGAAACGGACGGGCGAAGGGCCGAGCCCCTGCCATGGGACTGTTTCAGCGGGACGCCTTGGCCCAGCAAGCCCCACTCCGTCCCGGGAGGAGAGAAGCGGCTGTGACCCCCTAGAAGCACGGAGCAAGGCGCCCAGCCCTCGCCTCTGGCACGCGCTTCCCGGAGGGGGCTCTGTCAGCTCCCCCTTCCCCGAAAGCACCGCGCCTGCTCTCAGACGCGGAAAGCGATGCAAACACCCTGCCGGCTGGGGCCTCCACCCCAGGGAGCTGCGGGTGCCGCCAGCACCTCGGGGCCGACAGCGGCTTCGGGGAGTCCAGGCGGTCGCACGCCTGGGCCTGAAAACCGAGGGAGACAGCAGGTCCCTCCAGGCCGAGCCACGGTGCGCTGCGGGGGAGAACGTCCGCCCAGGGAAAGACGAGTGCGAAGAGGGAAGCGGGCAGGAGAGAGGAAGGGCGCGCTTCGTGAGGCCCGAGCGCCCGGGCCGTGGGGCCGGCTTCTCCCGGGCCGGCGCCTCGCGTCCTCCCCGGGGAAGCGGTGGGCTGACTCGCCGTGGGTGGGGACGCCGTAGGTCAAGCCCCTCGACCTCCCCGGGAGAGACAAGGCAGGGTGGAATGCCATCCCCGTCCACGTCCGCACACACGTCGCTGCACGGAGAAGGAGGCCTTCTCGGCGCGGAGCCTGTTCACCTCGAGCGAGCACCACCGCCTTCCCTCCGAGAGGCCAGCCTGAAGCCGAGCTGCCTTCCGCGGGCAGGCCTCCTTGGCGAAGGGAGAAAGCTGGGCCGCGGCAGGGTGGGGCGGAAGCCGCAGGAAGGCTGCCGGCCGGGCCTCAGGTGGGGGGGCCATCCTGGAAGGGGGCCCCCGACCCCGGCCTCGGCGAAGCACGCGCGGGGACATCGGAAGCAGCTTCTGCTGGGACCGAGCGGCCGGACCCACCGCAGAGCAAACCCACTCGCTCCGAGGCTGCGGGAGGCCTTCTGGCGGCAGCCCCGCTTGGCGGAGCCGGGCGCCCGCGCGCAGTCGAGCCCACCGGAGCCGGCGTTCGGAGGGCACCGGGCTGCACACCCGGCTCGCGGGGAGGTCGGGAGGGCGACGCCGGCCTGCAGGCCCACCTCTCCGGGGGCCGCCCTGAGCAGGGAGGCCAGCCTGAAACGGACGGGCGAAGGGCCGAGCCCCTGCCATGGGACTGTTTCAGCGGGACGCCTTGGCCCAGCAAGCCCCACTCCGTCCCGGGAGGAGAGAAGCGGCTGTGACCCCCTAGAAGCACGGAGCAAGGCGCCCAGCCCTCGCCTCTGGCACGCGCTTCCCGGAGGGGGCTCTGTCAGCTCCCCCTTCCCCGAAAGCACCGCGCCTGCTCTCAGACGCGGAAAGCGATGCAAACACCCTGCCGGCTGGGGCCTCCACCCCAGGGAGCTGCGGGTGCCGCCAGCACCTCGGGGCCGACAGCGGCTTCGGGGAGTCCAGGCGGTCGCACGCCTGGGCCTGAAAACCGAGGGAGACAGCAGGTCCCTCCAGGCCGAGCCACGGTGCGCTGCGGGGGAGAACGTCCGCCCAGGGAAAGACGAGTGCGAAGAGGGAAGCGGGCAGGAGAGAGGAAGGGCGCGCTTCGTGAGGCCCGAGCGCCCGGGCCGTGGGGCCGGCTTCTCCCGGGCCGGCGCCTCGCGTCCTCCCCGGGGAAGCGGTGGGCTGACTCGCCGTGGGTGGGGACGCCGTAGGTCAAGCCCCTCGACCTCCCCGGGAGAGACAAGGCAGGGTGGAATGCCATCCCCGTCCACGTCCGCACACACGTCGCTGCACGGAGAAGGAGGCCTTCTCGGCGCGGAGCCTGTTCACCTCGAGCGAGCACCACCGCCTTCCCTCCGAGAGGCCAGCCTGAAGCCGAGCTGCCTTCCGCGGGCAGGCCTCCTTGGCGAAGGGAGAAAGCTGGGCCGCGGCAGGGTGGGGCGGAAGCCGCAGGAAGGCTGCCGGCCGGGCCTCAGGTGGGGGGGCCATCCTGGAAGGGGGCCCCCGACCCCGGCCTCGGCGAAGCACGCGCGGGGACATCGGAAGCAGCTTCTGCTGGGACCGAGCGGCCGGACCCACCGCAGAGCAAACCCACTCGCTCCGAGGCTGCGGGAGGCCTTCTGGCGGCAGCCCCGCTTGGCGGAGCCGGGCGCCCGCGCGCAGTCGAGCCCACCGGAGCCGGCGTTCGGAGGGCACCGGGCTGCACACCCGGCTCGCGGGGAGGTCGGGAGGGCGACGCCGGCCTGCAGGCCCACCTCTCCGGGGGCCGCCCTGAGCAGGGAGGCCAGCCTGAAACGGACGGGCGAAGGGCCGAGCCCCTGCCATGGGACTGTTTCAGCGGGACGCCTTGGCCCAGCAAGCCCCACTCCGTCCCGGGAGGAGAGAAGCGGCTGTGACCCCCTAGAAGCACGGAGCAAGGCGCCCAGCCCTCGCCTCTGGCACGCGCTTCCCGGAGGGGGCTCTGTCAGCTCCCCCTTCCCCGAAAGCACCGCGCCTGCTCTCAGACGCGGAAAGCGATGCAAACACCCTGCCGGCTGGGGCCTCCACCCCAGGGAGCTGCGGGTGCCGCCAGCACCTCGGGGCCGACAGCGGCTTCGGGGAGTCCAGGCGGTCGCACGCCTGGGCCTGAAAACCGAGGGAGACAGCAGGTCCCTCCAGGCCGAGCCACGGTGCGCTGCGGGGGAGAACGTCCGCCCAGGGAAAGACGAGTGCGAAGAGGGAAGCGGGCAGGAGAGAGGAAGGGCGCGCTTCGTGAGGCCCGAGCGCCCGGGCCGTGGGGCCGGCTTCTCCCGGGCCGGCGCCTCGCGTCCTCCCCGGGGAAGCGGTGGGCTGACTCGCCGTGGGTGGGGACGCCGTAGGTCAAGCCCCTCGACCTCCCCGGGAGAGACAAGGCAGGGTGGAATGCCATCCCCGTCCACGTCCGCACACACGTCGCTGCACGGAGAAGGAGGCCTTCTCGGCGCGGAGCCTGTTCACCTCGAGCGAGCACCACCGCCTTCCCTCCGAGAGGCCAGCCTGAAGCCGAGCTGCCTTCCGCGGGCAGGCCTCCTTGGCGAAGGGAGAAAGCTGGGCCGCGGCAGGGTGGGGCGGAAGCCGCAGGAAGGCTGCCGGCCGGGCCTCAGGTGGGGGGGCCATCCTGGAAGGGGGCCCCCGACCCCGGCCTCGGCGAAGCACGCGCGGGGACATCGGAAGCAGCTTCTGCTGGGACCGAGCGGCCGGACCCACCGCAGAGCAAACCCACTCGCTCCGAGGCTGCGGGAGGCCTTCTGGCGGCAGCCCCGCTTGGCGGAGCCGGGCGCCCGCGCGCAGTCGAGCCCACCGGAGCCGGCGTTCGGAGGGCACCGGGCTGCACACCCGGCTCGCGGGGAGGTCGGGAGGGCGACGCCGGCCTGCAGGCCCACCTCTCCGGGGGCCGCCCTGAGCAGGGAGGCCAGCCTGAAACGGACGGGCGAAGGGCCGAGCCCCTGCCATGGGACTGTTTCAGCGGGACGCCTTGGCCCAGCAAGCCCCACTCCGTCCCGGGAGGAGAGAAGCGGCTGTGACCCCCTAGAAGCACGGAGCAAGGCGCCCAGCCCTCGCCTCTGGCACGCGCTTCCCGGAGGGGGCTCTGTCAGCTCCCCCTTCCCCGAAAGCACCGCGCCTGCTCTCAGACGCGGAAAGCGATGCAAACACCCTGCCGGCTGGGGCCTCCACCCCAGGGAGCTGCGGGTGCCGCCAGCACCTCGGGGCCGACAGCGGCTTCGGGGAGTCCAGGCGGTCGCACGCCTGGGCCTGAAAACCGAGGGAGACAGCAGGTCCCTCCAGGCCGAGCCACGGTGCGCTGCGGGGGAGAACGTCCGCCCAGGGAAAGACGAGTGCGAAGAGGGAAGCGGGCAGGAGAGAGGAAGGGCGCGCTTCGTGAGGCCCGAGCGCCCGGGCCGTGGGGCCGGCTTCTCCCGGGCCGGCGCCTCGCGTCCTCCCCGGGGAAGCGGTGGGCTGACTCGCCGTGGGTGGGGACGCCGTAGGTCAAGCCCCTCGACCTCCCCGGGAGAGACAAGGCAGGGTGGAATGCCATCCCCGTCCACGTCCGCACACACGTCGCTGCACGGAGAAGGAGGCCTTCTCGGCGCGGAGCCTGTTCACCTCGAGCGAGCACCACCGCCTTCCCTCCGAGAGGCCAGCCTGAAGCCGAGCTGCCTTCCGCGGGCAGGCCTCCTTGGCGAAGGGAGAAAGCTGGGCCGCGGCAGGGTGGGGCGGAAGCCGCAGGAAGGCTGCCGGCCGGGCCTCAGGTGGGGGGGCCATCCTGGAAGGGGGCCCCCGACCCCGGCCTCGGCGAAGCACGCGCGGGGACATCGGAAGCAGCTTCTGCTGGGACCGAGCGGCCGGACCCACCGCAGAGCAAACCCACTCGCTCCGAGGCTGCGGGAGGCCTTCTGGCGGCAGCCCCGCTTGGCGGAGCCGGGCGCCCGCGCGCAGTCGAGCCCACCGGAGCCGGCGTTCGGAGGGCACCGGGCTGCACACCCGGCTCGCGGGGAGGTCGGGAGGGCGACGCCGGCCTGCAGGCCCACCTCTCCGGGGGCCGCCCTGAGCAGGGAGGCCAGCCTGAAACGGACGGGCGAAGGGCCGAGCCCCTGCCATGGGACTGTTTCAGCGGGACGCCTTGGCCCAGCAAGCCCCACTCCGTCCCAGGAGGAGAGAAGCGGCTGTGACCCCCTAGAAGCACGGAGCAAGGCGCCCAGCCCTCGCCTCTGGCACGCGCTTCCCGGAGGGGGCTCTGTCAGCTCCCCCTTCCCCGAAAGCACCGCGCCTGCTCTCAGACGCGGAAAGCGATGCAAACACCCTGCCGGCTGGGGCCTCCACCCCAGGGAGCTGCGGGTGCCGCCAGCACCTCGGGGCCGACAGCGGCTTCGGGGAGTCCAGGCGGTCGCACGCCTGGGCCTGAAAACCGAGGGAGACAGCAGGTCCCTCCAGGCCGAGCCACGGTGCGCTGCGGGGGAGAACGTCCGCCCAGGGAAAGACGAGTGCGAAGAGGGAAGCGGGCAGGAGAGAGGAAGGGCGCGCTTCGTGAGGCCCGAGCGCCCGGGCCGTGGGGCCGGCTTCTCCCGGGCCGGCGCCTCGCGTCCTCCCCGGGGAAGCGGTGGGCTGACTCGCCGTGGGTGGGGACGCCGTGGGTCAAGCCCCTCGACCTCCCCGGGAGAGACAAGGCAGGGTGGAATGCCATCCCCGTCCACGTCCGCACACACGTCGCTGCACGGAGCAGGAGGCCTTCTCGGCGCGGAGCCTGTTCACCTCGAGCGAGCACCACCGCCTTCCCTCCGAGAGGCCAGCCTGAAGCCGAGCTGCCTTCCGCGGGCAGGCCTCCTTGGCGAAGGGAGAAAGCTGGGCCGCGGCAGGGTGGGGCGGAAGCCGCAGGAAGGCTGCCGGCCGGGCCTCAGGTGGGGGGGCCATCCTGGAAGGGGGCCCCCGACCCCGGCCTCGGCGAAGCACGCGCGGGGACATCGGAAGCAGCTTCTGCTGGGACCGAGCGGCCGGACCCACCGCAGAGCAAACCCACTCGCTCCGAGGCTGCGGGAGGCCTTCTGGCGGCAGCCCCGCTTGGCGGAGCCGGGCGCCCGCGCGCAGTCGAGCCCACCGGAGCCGGCGTTCGGAGGGCACCGGGCTGCACACCCGGCTCGCGGGGAGGTCGGGAGGGCGACGCCGGCCTGCAGGCCCACCTCTCCGGGGGCCGCCCTGAGCAGGGAGGCCAGCCTGAAACGGACGGGCGAAGGGCCGAGCCCCTGCCATGGGACTGTTTCAGCGGGACGCCTTGGCCCAGCAAGCCCCACTCCGTCCCGGGAGGAGAGAAGCGGCTGTGACCCCCTAGAAGCACGGAGCAAGGCGCCCAGCCCTCGCCTCTGGCACGCGCTTCCCGGAGGGGGCTCTGTCAGCTCCCCCTTCCCCGAAAGCACCGCGCCTGCTCTCAGACGCGGAAAGCGATGCAAACACCCTGCCGGCTGGGGCCTCCACCCCAGGGAGCTGCGGGTGCCGCCAGCACCTCGGGGCCGACAGCGGCTTCGGGGAGTCCAGGCGGTCGCACGCCTGGGCCTGAAAACCGAGGGAGACAGCAGGTCCCTCCAGGCCGAGCCACGGTGCGCTGCGGGGGAGAACGTCCGCCCAGGGAAAGACGGGTGCGAAGAGGGAAGCGGGCAGGAGAGAGGAAGGGCGCGCTTCGTGAGGCCCGAGCGCCCGGGCCGTGGGGCCGGCTTCTCCCGGGCCGGCGCCTCGCGTCCTCCCCGGGGAAGCGGTGGGCTGACTCGCCGTGGGTGGGGACGCCGTAGGTCAAGCCCCTCGACCTCCCCGGGAGAGACAAGGCAGGGTGGAATGCCATCCCCGTCCACGTCCGCACACACGTCGCTGCACGGAGAAGGAGGCCTTCTCGGCGCGGAGCCTGTTCACCTCGAGCGAGCACCACCGCCTTCCCTCCGAGAGGCCAGCCTGAAGCCGAGCTGCCTTCCGCGGGCAGGCCTCCTTGGCGAAGGGAGAAAGCTGGGCCGCGGCAGGGTGGGGCGGAAGCCGCAGGAAGGCTGCCGGCCGGGCCTCAGGTGGGGGGGCCATCCTGGAAGGGGGCCCCCGACCCCGGCCTCGGCGAAGCACGCGCGGGGACATCGGAAGCAGCTTCTGCTGGGACCGAGCGGCCGGACCCACCGCAGAGCAAACCCACTCGCTCCGAGGCTGCGGGAGGCCTTCTGGCGGCAGCCCCGCTTGGCGGAGCCGGGCGCCCGCGCGCAGTCGAGCCCACCGGAGCCGGCGTTCGGAGGGCACCGGGCTGCACACCCGGCTCGCGGGGAGGTCGGGAGGGCGACGCCGGCCTGCAGGCCCACCTCTCCGGGGGCCGCCCTGAGCAGGGAGGCCAGCCTGAAACGGACGGGCGAAGGGCCGAGCCCCTGCCATGGGACTGTTTCAGCGGGACGCCTTGGCCCAGCAAGCCCCACTCCGTCCCGGGAGGAGAGAAGCGGCTGTGACCCCCTAGAAGCACGGAGCAAGGCGCCCAGCCCTCGCCTCTGGCACGCGCTTCCCGGAGGGGGCTCTGTCAGCTCCCCCTTCCCCGAAAGCACCGCGCCTGCTCTCAGACGCGGAAAGCGATGCAAACACCCTGCCGGCTGGGGCCTCCACCCCAGGGAGCTGCGGGTGCCGCCAGCACCTCGGGGCCGACAGCGGCTTCGGGGAGTCCAGGCGGTCGCACGCCTGGGCCTGAAAACCGAGGGAGACAGCAGGTCCCTCCAGGCCGAGCCACGGTGCGCTGCGGGGGAGAACGTCCGCCCAGGGAAAGACGAGTGCGAAGAGGGAAGCGGGCAGGAGAGAGGAAGGGCGCGCTTCGTGAGGCCCGAGCGCCCGGGCCGTGGGGCCGGCTTCTCCCGGGCCGGCGCCTCGCGTCCTCCCCGGGGAAGCGGTGGGCTGACTCGCCGTGGGTGGGGACGCCGTAGGTCAAGCCCCTCGACCTCCCCGGGAGAGACAAGGCAGGGTGGAATGCCATCCCCGTCCACGTCCGCACACACGTCGCTGCACGGAGCAGGAGGCCTTCTCGGCGCGGAGCCTGTTCACCTCGAGCGAGCACCACCGCCTTCCCTCCGAGAGGCCAGCCTGAAGCCGAGCTGCCTTCCGCGGGCAGGCCTCCTTGGCGAAGGGAGAAAGCTGGGCCGCGGCAGGGTGGGGCGGAAGCCGCAGGAAGGCTGCCGGCCGGGCCTCAGGTGGGGGGGCCATCCTGGAAGGGGGCCCCCGACCCCGGCCTCGGCGAAGCACGCGCGGGGACATCGGAAGCAGCTTCTGCTGGGACCGAGCGGCCGGACCCACCGCAGAGCAAACCCACTCGCTCCGAGGCTGCGGGAGGCCTTCTGGCGGCAGCCCCGCTTGGCGGAGCCGGGCGCCCGCGCGCAGTCGAGCCCACCGGAGCCGGCGTTCGGAGGGCACCGGGCTGCACACCCGGCTCGCGGGGAGGTCGGGAGGGCGACGCCGGCCTGCAGGCCCACCTCTCCGGGGGCCGCCCTGAGCAGGGAGGCCAGCCTGAAACGGACGGGCGAAGGGCCGAGCCCCTGCCATGGGACTGTTTCAGCGGGACGCCTTGGCCCAGCAAGCCCCACTCCGTCCCGGGAGGAGAGAAGCGGCTGTGACCCCCTAGAAGCACGGAGCAAGGCGCCCAGCCCTCGCCTCTGGCACGCGCTTCCCGGAGGGGGCTCTGTCAGCTCCCCCTTCCCCGAAAGCACCGCGCCTGCTCTCAGACGCGGAAAGCGATGCAAACACCCTGCCGGCTGGGGCCTCCACCCCAGGGAGCTGCGGGTGCCGCCAGCACCTCGGGGCCGACAGCGGCTTCGGGGAGTCCAGGCGGTCGCACGCCTGGGCCTGAAAACCGAGGGAGACAGCAGGTCCCTCCAGGCCGAGCCACGGTGCGCTGCGGGGGAGAACGTCCGCCCAGGGAAAGACGAGTGCGAAGAGGGAAGCGGGCAGGAGAGAGGAAGGGCGCGCTTCGTGAGGCCCGAGCGCCCGGGCCGTGGGGCCGGCTTCTCCCGGGCCGGCGCCTCGCGTCCTCCCCGGGGAAGCGGTGGGCTGACTCGCCGTGGGTGGGGACGCCGTAGGTCAAGCCCCTCGACCTCCCCGGGAGAGACAAGGCAGGGTGGAATGCCATCCCCGTCCACGTCCGCACACACGTCGCTGCACGGAGCAGGAGGCCTTCTCGGCGCGGAGCCTGTTCACCTCGAGCGAGCACCACCGCCTTCCCTCCGAGAGGCCAGCCTGAAGCCGAGCTGCCTTCCGCGGGCAGGCCTCCTTGGCGAAGGGAGAAAGCTGGGCCGCGGCAGGGTGGGGCGGAAGCCGCAGGAAGGCTGCCGGCCGGGCCTCAGGTGGGGGGGCCATCCTGGAAGGGGGCCCCCGACCCCGGCCTCGGCGAAGCACGCGCGGGGACATCGGAAGCAGCTTCTGCTGGGACCGAGCGGCCGGACCCACCGCAGAGCAAACCCACTCGCTCCGAGGCTGCGGGAGGCCTTCTGGCGGCAGCCCCGCTTGGCGGAGCCGGGCGCCCGCGCGCAGTCGAGCCCACCGGAGCCGGCGTTCGGAGGGCACCGGGCTGCACACCCGGCTCGCGGGGAGGTCGGGAGGGCGACGCCGGCCTGCAGGCCCACCTCTCCGGGGGCCGCCCTGAGCAGGGAGGCCAGCCTGAAACGGACGGGCGAAGGGCCGAGCCCCTGCCATGGGACTGTTTCAGCGGGACGCCTTGGCCCAGCAAGCCCCACTCCGTCCCGGGAGGAGAGAAGCGGCTGTGACCCCCTAGAAGCACGGAGCAAGGCGCCCAGCCCTCGCCTCTGGCACGCGCTTCCCGGAGGGGGCTCTGTCAGCTCCCCCTTCCCCGAAAGCACCGCGCCTGCTCTCAGACGCGGAAAGCGATGCAAACACCCTGCCGGCTGGGGCCTCCACCCCAGGGAGCTGCGGGTGCCGCCAGCACCTCGGGGCCGACAGCGGCTTCGGGGAGTCCAGGCGGTCGCACGCCTGGGCCTGAAAACCGAGGGAGACAGCAGGTCCCTCCAGGCCGAGCCACGGTGCGCTGCGGGGGAGAACGTCCGCCCAGGGAAAGACGAGTGCGAAGAGGGAAGCGGGCAGGAGAGAGGAAGGGCGCGCTTCGTGAGGCCCGAGCGCCCGGGCCGTGGGGCCGGCTTCTCCCGGGCCGGCGCCTCGCGTCCTCCCCGGGGAAGCGGTGGGCTGACTCGCCGTGGGTGGGGACGCCGTAGGTCAAGCCCCTCGACCTCCCCGGGAGAGACAAGGCAGGGTGGAATGCCATCCCCGTCCACGTCCGCACACACGTCGCTGCACGGAGCAGGAGGCCTTCTCGGCGCGGAGCCTGTTCACCTCGAGCGAGCACCACCGCCTTCCCTCCGAGAGGCCAGCCTGAAGCCGAGCTGCCTTCCGCGGGCAGGCCTCCTTGGCGAAGGGAGAAAGCTGGGCCGCGGCAGGGTGGGGCGGAAGCCGCAGGAAGGCTGCCGGCCGGGCCTCAGGTGGGGGGGCCATCCTGGAAGGGGGCCCCCGACCCCGGCCTCGGCGAAGCACGCGCGGGGACATCGGAAGCAGCTTCTGCTGGGACCGAGCGGCCGGACCCACCGCAGAGCAAACCCACTCGCTCCGAGGCTGCGGGAGGCCTTCTGGCGGCAGCCCCGCTTGGCGGAGCCGGGCGCCCGCGCGCAGTCGAGCCCACCGGAGCCGGCGTTCGGAGGGCACCGGGCTGCACACCCGGCTCGCGGGGAGGTCGGGAGGGCGACGCCGGCCTGCAGGCCCACCTCTCCGGGGGCCGCCCTGAGCAGGGAGGCCAGCCTGAAACGGACGGGCGAAGGGCCGAGCCCCTGCCATGGGACTGTTTCAGCGGGACGCCTTGGCCCAGCAAGCCCCACTCCGTCCCGGGAGGAGAGAAGCGGCTGTGACCCCCTAGAAGCACGGAGCAAGGCGCCCAGCCCTCGCCTCTGGCACGCGCTTCCCGGAGGGGGCTCTGTCAGCTCCCCCTTCCCCGAAAGCACCGCGCCTGCTCTCAGACGCGGAAAGCGATGCAAACACCCTGCCGGCTGGGGCCTCCACCCCAGGGAGCTGCGGGTGCCGCCAGCACCTCGGGGCCGACAGCGGCTTCGGGGAGTCCAGGCGGTCGCACGCCTGGGCCTGAAAACCGAGGGAGACAGCAGGTCCCTCCAGGCCGAGCCACGGTGCGCTGCGGGGGAGAACGTCCGCCCAGGGAAAGACGAGTGCGAAGAGGGAAGCGGGCAGGAGAGAGGAAGGGCGCGCTTCGTGAGGCCCGAGCGCCCGGGCCGTGGGGCCGGCTTCTCCCGGGCCGGCGCCTCGCGTCCTCCCCGGGGAAGCGGTGGGCTGACTCGCCGTGGGTGGGGACGCCGTAGGTCAAGCCCCTCGACCTCCCCGGGAGAGACAAGGCAGGGTGGAATGCCATCCCCGTCCACGTCCGCACACACGTCGCTGCACGGAGCAGGAGGCCTTCTCGGCGCGGAGCCTGTTCACCTCGAGCGAGCACCACCGCCTTCCCTCCGAGAGGCCAGCCTGAAGCCGAGCTGCCTTCCGCGGGCAGGCCTCCTTGGCGAAGGGAGAAAGCTGGGCCGCGGCAGGGTGGGGCGGAAGCCGCAGGAAGGCTGCCGGCCGGGCCTCAGGTGGGGGGGCCATCCTGGAAGGGGGCCCCCGACCCCGGCCTCGGCGAAGCACGCGCGGGGACATCGGAAGCAGCTTCTGCTGGGACCGAGCGGCCGGACCCACCGCAGAGCAAACCCACTCGCTCCGAGGCTGCGGGAGGCCTTCTGGCGGCAGCCCCGCTTGGCGGAGCCGGGCGCCCGCGCGCAGTCGAGCCCACCGGAGCCGGCGTTCGGAGGGCACCGGGCTGCACACCCGGCTCGCGGGGAGGTCGGGAGGGCGACGCCGGCCTGCAGGCCCACCTCTCCGGGGGCCGCCCTGAGCAGGGAGGCCAGCCTGAAACGGACGGGCGAAGGGCCGAGCCCCTGCCATGGGACTGTTTCAGCGGGACGCCTTGGCCCAGCAAGCCCCACTCCGTCCCGGGAGGAGAGAAGCGGCTGTGACCCCCTAGAAGCACGGAGCAAGGCGCCCAGCCCTCGCCTCTGGCACGCGCTTCCCGGAGGGGGCTCTGTCAGCTCCCCCTTCCCCGAAAGCACCGCGCCTGCTCTCAGACGCGGAAAGCGATGCAAACACCCTGCCGGCTGGGGCCTCCACCCCAGGGAGCTGCGGGTGCCGCCAGCACCTCGGGGCCGACAGCGGCTTCGGGGAGTCCAGGCGGTCGCACGCCTGGGCCTGAAAACCGAGGGAGACAGCAGGTCCCTCCAGGCCGAGCCACGGTGCGCTGCGGGGGAGAACGTCCGCCCAGGGAAAGACGAGTGCGAAGAGGGAAGCGGGCAGGAGAGAGGAAGGGCGCGCTTCGTGAGGCCCGAGCGCCCGGGCCGTGGGGCCGGCTTCTCCCGGGCCGGCGCCTCGCGTCCTCCCCGGGGAAGCGGTGGGCTGACTCGCCGTGGGTGGGGACGCCGTAGGTCAAGCCCCTCGACCTCCCCGGGAGAGACAAGGCAGGGTGGAATGCCATCCCCGTCCACGTCCGCACACACGTCGCTGCACGGAGAAGGAGGCCTTCTCGGCGCGGAGCCTGTTCACCTCGAGCGAGCACCACCGCCTTCCCTCCGAGAGGCCAGCCTGAAGCCGAGCTGCCTTCCGCGGGCAGGCCTCCTTGGCGAAGGGAGAAAGCTGGGCCGCGGCAGGGTGGGGCGGAAGCCGCAGGAAGGCTGCCGGCCGGGCCTCAGGTGGGGGGGCCATCCTGGAAGGGGGCCCCCGACCCCGGCCTCGGCGAAGCACGCGCGGGGACATCGGAAGCAGCTTCTGCTGGGACCGAGCGGCCGGACCCACCGCAGAGCAAACCCACTCGCTCCGAGGCTGCGGGAGGCCTTCTGGCGGCAGCCCCGCTTGGCGGAGCCGGGCGCCCGCGCGCAGTCGAGCCCACCGGAGCCGGCGTTCGGAGGGCACCGGGCTGCACACCCGGCTCGCGGGGAGGTCGGGAGGGCGACGCCGGCCTGCAGGCCCACCTCTCCGGGGGCCGCCCTGAGCAGGGAGGCCAGCCTGAAACGGACGGGCGAAGGGCCGAGCCCCTGCCATGGGACTGTTTCAGCGGGACGCCTTGGCCCAGCAAGCCCCACTCCGTCCCGGGAGGAGAGAAGCGGCTGTGACCCCCTAGAAGCACGGAGCAAGGCGCCCAGCCCTCGCCTCTGGCACGCGCTTCCCGGAGGGGGCTCTGTCAGCTCCCCCTTCCCCGAAAGCACCGCGCCTGCTCTCAGACGCGGAAAGCGATGCAAACACCCTGCCGGCTGGGGCCTCCACCCCAGGGAGCTGCGGGTGCCGCCAGCACCTCGGGGCCGACAGCGGCTTCGGGGAGTCCAGGCGGTCGCACGCCTGGGCCTGAAAACCGAGGGAGACAGCAGGTCCCTCCAGGCCGAGCCACGGTGCGCTGCGGGGGAGAACGTCCGCCCAGGGAAAGACGAGTGCGAAGAGGGAAGCGGGCAGGAGAGAGGAAGGGCGCGCTTCGTGAGGCCCGAGCGCCCGGGCCGTGGGGCCGGCTTCTCCCGGGCCGGCGCCTCGCGTCCTCCCCGGGGAAGCGGTGGGCTGACTCGCCGTGGGTGGGGACGCCGTAGGTCAAGCCCCTCGACCTCCCCGGGAGAGACAAGGCAGGGTGGAATGCCATCCCCGTCCACGTCCGCACACACGTCGCTGCACGGAGAAGGAGGCCTTCTCGGCGCGGAGCCTGTTCACCTCGAGCGAGCACCACCGCCTTCCCTCCGAGAGGCCAGCCTGAAGCCGAGCTGCCTTCCGCGGGCAGGCCTCCTTGGCGAAGGGAGAAAGCTGGGCCGCGGCAGGGTGGGGCGGAAGCCGCAGGAAGGCTGCCGGCCGGGCCTCAGGTGGGGGGGCCATCCTGGAAGGGGGCCCCCGACCCCGGCCTCGGCGAAGCACGCGCGGGGACATCGGAAGCAGCTTCTGCTGGGACCGAGCGGCCGGACCCACCGCAGAGCAAACCCACTCGCTCCGAGGCTGCGGGAGGCCTTCTGGCGGCAGCCCCGCTTGGCGGAGCCGGGCGCCCGCGCGCAGTCGAGCCCACCGGAGCCGGCGTTCGGAGGGCACCGGGCTGCACACCCGGCTCGCGGGGAGGTCGGGAGGGCGACGCCGGCCTGCAGGCCCACCTCTCCGGGGGCCGCCCTGAGCAGGGAGGCCAGCCTGAAACGGACGGGCGAAGGGCCGAGCCCCTGCCATGGGACTGTTTCAGCGGGACGCCTTGGCCCAGCAAGCCCCACTCCGTCCCGGGAGGAGAGAAGCGGCTGTGACCCCCTAGAAGCACGGAGCAAGGCGCCCAGCCCTCGCCTCTGGCACGCGCTTCCCGGAGGGGGCTCTGTCAGCTCCCCCTTCCCCGAAAGCACCGCGCCTGCTCTCAGACGCGGAAAGCGATGCAAACACCCTGCCGGCTGGGGCCTCCACCCCAGGGAGCTGCGGGTGCCGCCAGCACCTCGGGGCCGACAGCGGCTTCGGGGAGTCCAGGCGGTCGCACGCCTGGGCCTGAAAACCGAGGGAGACAGCAGGTCCCTCCAGGCCGAGCCACGGTGCGCTGCGGGGGAGAACGTCCGCCCAGGGAAAGACGAGTGCGAAGAGGGAAGCGGGCAGGAGAGAGGAAGGGCGCGCTTCGTGAGGCCCGAGCGCCCGGGCCGTGGGGCCGGCTTCTCCCGGGCCGGCGCCTCGCGTCCTCCCCGGGGAAGCGGTGGGCTGACTCGCCGTGGGTGGGGACGCCGTAGGTCAAGCCCCTCGACCTCCCCGGGAGAGACAAGGCAGGGTGGAATGCCATCCCCGTCCACGTCCGCACACACGTCGCTGCACGGAGAAGGAGGCCTTCTCGGCGCGGAGCCTGTTCACCTCGAGCGAGCACCACCGCCTTCCCTCCGAGAGGCCAGCCTGAAGCCGAGCTGCCTTCCGCGGGCAGGCCTCCTTGGCGAAGGGAGAAAGCTGGGCCGCGGCAGGGTGGGGCGGAAGCCGCAGGAAGGCTGCCGGCCGGGCCTCAGGTGGGGGGGCCATCCTGGAAGGGGGCCCCCGACCCCGGCCTCGGCGAAGCACGCGCGGGGACATCGGAAGCAGCTTCTGCTGGGACCGAGCGGCCGGACCCACCGCAGAGCAAACCCACTCGCTCCGAGGCTGCGGGAGGCCTTCTGGCGGCAGCCCCGCTTGGCGGAGCCGGGCGCCCGCGCGCAGTCGAGCCCACCGGAGCCGGCGTTCGGAGGGCACCGGGCTGCACACCCGGCTCGCGGGGAGGTCGGGAGGGCGACGCCGGCCTGCAGGCCCACCTCTCCGGGGGCCGCCCTGAGCAGGGAGGCCAGCCTGAAACGGACGGGCGAAGGGCCGAGCCCCTGCCATGGGACTGTTTCAGCGGGACGCCTTGGCCCAGCAAGCCCCACTCCGTCCCGGGAGGAGAGAAGCGGCTGTGACCCCCTAGAAGCACGGAGCAAGGCGCCCAGCCCTCGCCTCTGGCACGCGCTTCCCGGAGGGGGCTCTGTCAGCTCCCCCTTCCCCGAAAGCACCGCGCCTGCTCTCAGACGCGGAAAGCGATGCAAACACCCTGCCGGCTGGGGCCTCCACCCCAGGGAGCTGCGGGTGCCGCCAGCACCTCGGGGCCGACAGCGGCTTCGGGGAGTCCAGGCGGTCGCACGCCTGGGCCTGAAAACCGAGGGAGACAGCAGGTCCCTCCAGGCCGAGCCACGGTGCGCTGCGGGGGAGAACGTCCGCCCAGGGAAAGACGAGTGCGAAGAGGGAAGCGGGCAGGAGAGAGGAAGGGCGCGCTTCGTGAGGCCCGAGCGCCCGGGCCGTGGGGCCGGCTTCTCCCGGGCCGGCGCCTCGCGTCCTCCCCGGGGAAGCGGTGGGCTGACTCGCCGTGGGTGGGGACGCCGTAGGTCAAGCCCCTCGACCTCCCCGGGAGAGACAAGGCAGGGTGGAATGCCATCCCCGTCCACGTCCGCACACACGTCGCTGCACGGAGAAGGAGGCCTTCTCGGCGCGGAGCCTGTTCACCTCGAGCGAGCACCACCGCCTTCCCTCCGAGAGGCCAGCCTGAAGCCGAGCTGCCTTCCGCGGGCAGGCCTCCTTGGCGAAGGGAGAAAGCTGGGCCGCGGCAGGGTGGGGCGGAAGCCGCAGGAAGGCTGCCGGCCGGGCCTCAGGTGGGGGGGCCATCCTGGAAGGGGGCCCCCGACCCCGGCCTCGGCGAAGCACGCGCGGGGACATCGGAAGCAGCTTCTGCTGGGACCGAGCGGCCGGACCCACCGCAGAGCAAACCCACTCGCTCCGAGGCTGCGGGAGGCCTTCTGGCGGCAGCCCCGCTTGGCGGAGCCGGGCGCCCGCGCGCAGTCGAGCCCACCGGAGCCGGCGTTCGGAGGGCACCGGGCTGCACACCCGGCTCGCGGGGAGGTCGGGAGGGCGACGCCGGCCTGCAGGCCCACCTCTCCGGGGGCCGCCCTGAGCAGGGAGGCCAGCCTGAAACGGACGGGCGAAGGGCCGAGCCCCTGCCATGGGACTGTTTCAGCGGGACGCCTTGGCCCAGCAAGCCCCACTCCGTCCCGGGAGGAGAGAAGCGGCTGTGACCCCCTAGAAGCACGGAGCAAGGCGCCCAGCCCTCGCCTCTGGCACGCGCTTCCCGGAGGGGGCTCTGTCAGCTCCCCCTTCCCCGAAAGCACCGCGCCTGCTCTCAGACGCGGAAAGCGATGCAAACACCCTGCCGGCTGGGGCCTCCACCCCAGGGAGCTGCGGGTGCCGCCAGCACCTCGGGCCGACAGCGGCTTCGGGGAGTCCAGGCGGTCGCACGCCTGGGCCTGAAAACCGAGGGAGACAGCAGGTCCCTCCAGGCCGAGCCACGGTGCGCTGCGGGGGAGAACGTCCGCCCAGGGAAAGACGAGTGCGAAGAGGGAAGCGGGCAGGAGAGAGGAAGGGCGCGCTTCGTGAGGCCCGAGCGCCCGGGCCGTGGGGCCGGCTTCTCCCGGGCCGGCGCCTCGCGTCCTCCCCGGGGAAGCGGTGGGCTGACTCGCCGTGGGTGGGGACGCCGTAGGTCAAGCCCCTCGACCTCCCCGGGAGAGACAAGGCAGGGTGGAATGCCATCCCCGTCCACGTCCGCACACACGTCGCTGCACGGAGAAGGAGGCCTTCTCGGCGCGGAGCCTGTTCACCTCGAGCGAGCACCACCGCCTTCCCTCCGAGAGGCCAGCCTGAAGCCGAGCTGCCTTCCGCGGGCAGGCCTCCTTGGCGAAGGGAGAAAGCTGGGCCGCGGCAGGGTGGGGCGGAAGCCGCAGGAAGGCTGCCGGCCGGGCCTCAGGTGGGGGGGCCATCCTGGAAGGGGCCCCCGACCCCGGCCTCGGCGAAGCACGCGCGGGGACATCGGAAGCAGCTTCTGCTGGGACCGAGCGGCCGGACCCACCGCAGAGCAAACCCACTCGCTCCGAGGCTGCGGGAGGCCTTCTGGCGGCAGCCCCGCTTGGCGGAGCCGGGCGCCCGCGCGCAGTCGAGCCCACCGGAGCCGGCGTTCGGAGGGCACCGGGCTGCACACCCGGCTCGCGGGGAGGTCGGGAGGGCGACGCCGGCCTGCAGGCCCACCTCTCCGGGGGCCGCCCTGAGCAGGGAGGCCAGCCTGAAACGGACGGGCGAAGGGCCGAGCCCCTGCCATGGGACTGTTTCAGCGGGACGCCTTGGCCCAGCAAGCCCCACTCCGTCCCGGGAGGAGAAGAAGCGGCTGTGACCCCCTAGAAGCACGGAGCAAGGCGCCCAGCCCTCGCCTCTGGCACGCGCTTCCCGGAGGGGGCTCTGTCAGCTCCCCCTTCCCCGAAAGCACCGCGCCTGCTCTCAGACGCGGAAAGCGATGCAAACACCCTGCCGGCTGGGGCCTCCACCCCAGGGAGCTGCGGGTGCCGCCAGCACCTCGGGGCCGACAGCGGCTCGGGGAGTCCAGGCGGTCGCACGCCTGGGCCTGAAAACCGAGGGAGACAGCAGGTCCCTCCAGGCCGAGCCACGGTGCGCTGCGGGGGAGAACGTCCGCCCAGGGAAAGACGAGTGCGAAGAGGGAAGCGGGCAGGAGAGAGGAAGGGCGCGCTTCGTGAGGCCCGAGCGCCCGGGCCGTGGGGCCGGCTTCTCCCGGGCCGGCGCCTCGCGTCCTCCCCGGGGAAGCGGTGGGCTGACTCGCCGTGGGTGGGGACGCCGTAGGTCAAGCCCCTCGACCTCCCCGGGAGAGACAAGGCAGGGTGGAATGCCATCCCCGTCCACGTCCGCACACACGTCGCTGCACGGAGAAGGAGGCCTTCTCGGCGCGGAGCCTGTTCACCTCGAGCGAGCACCACCGCCTTCCCTCCGAGAGGCCAGCCTGAAGCCGAGCTGCCTTCCGCGGGCAGGCCTCCTTGGCGAAGGGAGAAAGCTGGGCCGCGGCAGGGTGGGGCGGAAGCCGCAGGAAGGCTGCCGGCCGGGGCCTCAGGTGGGGGGGGCCCATCCTGGAAGGGGGCCCCCGACCCCGGCCTCGGCGAAGCACGCGCGGGGACATCGGAAGCAGCTTCTGCTGGGGACCGAGCGGCCACCGCAGAGCAAACCCACTCGCTCCGAGGCTGCGGGAGGCCTTCTGGCGGCAGCCCCGCTTGGCGGAGCCGGGCGCCCGCGCGCAGTCGAGCCCACCGGAGCCGGCGTTCGGAGGGCACCGGGCTGCACACCCGGCTCGCGGGGAGGTCGGGAGGGCGACGCCGGCCTGCAGGCCCACCTCTCCGGGGGCCGCCCTGAGCAGGGAGGCCAGCCTGAAACGGACGGGCGAAGGGCCGAGCCCCTGCCATGGGACTGTTTCAGCGGGACGCCTTGGCCCAGCAAGCCCCACTCCGTCCCGGGAGGAGAGAAGCGGCTGTGACCCCCTAGAAGCACGGAGCAAGGCGCCCAGCCCTCGCCTCTGGCACGCGCTTCCCGGAGGGGGCTCTGTCAGCTCCCCCTTCCCCGAAAGCACCGCGCCTGCTCTCAGACGCGGAAAGCGATGCAAACACCCTGCCGGCTGGGGCCTCCACCCCAGGGAGCTGCGGGTGCCGCCAGCACCTCGGGGCCGACAGCGGCTTCGGGGAGTCCAGGCGGTCGCACGCCTGGGCCTGAAAACCGAGGGAGACAGCAGGTCCCTCCAGGCCGAGCCACGGTGCGCTGCGGGGGAGAACGTCCGCCCAGGGAAAGACGAGTGCGAAGAGGGAAGCGGGCAGGAGAGAGGAAGGGCGCGCTTCGTGAGGCCCGAGCGCCCGGGCCGTGGGGCCGGCTTCTCCCGGGCCGGCGCCTCGCGTCCTCCCCGGGGAAGCGGTGGGCTGACTCGCCGTGGGTGGGGACGCCGTAGGTCAAGCCCCTCGACCTCCCCGGGAGAGACAAGGCAGGGTGGAATGCCATCCCCGTCCACGTCCGCACACACGTCGCTGCACGGAGAAGGAGGCCTTCTCCGGCGCGGAGCCTGTTCACCTCGAGCGAGCACCACCGCCTTCCCTCCGAGAGGCCAGCCTGAAGCCGAGCTGCCTTCCGCGGGCAGGCCTCCTTGGCGAAGGGAGAAAGCTGGGCCGCGGCAGGGTGGGGCGGAAGCCGCAGGAAGGCTGCCGGCCGGGCCTCAGGTGGGGGGGCCATCCTGGAAGGGGGCCCCCGACCCCGGCCTCGGCGAAGCACGCGCGGGGACATCGGAAGCAGCTTCTGCTGGGACCGAGCGGCCGGACCCACCGCAGAGCAAACCCACTCGCTCCGAGGCTGCGGGAGGCCTTCTGGCGGCAGCCCCGCTTGGCGGAGCCGGGCGCCCGCGCGCAGTCGAGCCCACCGGAGCCGGCGTTCGGAGGGCACCGGGCTGCACACCCGGCTCGCGGGGAGGTCGGGAGGGCGACGCCGGCCTGCAGGCCCACCTCTCCGGGGGGCCGCCCTGAGCAGGGAGGCCAGCCTGAAACGGACGGGCGAAGGGCCGAGCCCCTGCCATGGGACTGTTTCAGCGGGACGCCTTGGCCCAGCAAGCCCCACTCCGTCCCGGGAGGAGAGAAGCGGCTGTGACCCCCTAGAAGCACGGAGCAAGGCGCCCAGCCCTCGCCTCTGGCACGCGCTTCCCGGAGGGGCTCTGTCAGCTCCCCCTTCCCCGAAAGCACCGCGCCTGCTCTCAGACGCGGAAAGCGATGCAAACACCCTGCCGGCTGGGGCCTCCACCCCAGGGAGCTGCGGGTGCCGCCAGCACCTCGGGGCCGACAGCGGCTTCGGGGAGTCCAGGCGGTCGCACGCCTGGGCCTGAAAACCGAGGGAGACAGCAGGTCCCTCCAGGCCGAGCCACGGTGCGCTGCGGGGAGAACGTCCGCCCAGGGAAAGACGAGTGCGAAGAGGGAAGCGGGCAGGAGAGAGGAAGGGCGCGCTTCGTGAGGCCCGAGCGCCCGGGCCGTGGGGCCGGCTTCTCCCCGGGCCGGCGCCTCGCGTCCTCCCCGGGGAAGCGGTGGGCTGACTCGCCGTGGGTGGGGACGCCGTAGGTCAAGCCCCTCGACCTCCCGGGAGAGACAAGGCAGGGTGGAATGCCATCCCCGTCCACGTCCGCACACACGTCGCTGCACGGAGCAGGAGGCCTTCTCGGCGCGGAGCCTGTTCACCTCGAGCGAGCACCACCGCCTTCCCTCCGAGAGGCCAGCCTGAAGCCGAGCTGCCTTCCGCGGGCAGGCCTCCTTGGCGAAGGGAGAAAGCTGGGCCGCGGCAGGGTGGGGCGGAAGCCGCAGGAAGGCTGCCGGCCGGGCCTCAGGTGGGGGGGCCATCCTGGAAGGGGGCC